>NC_088234.1:28463218-28763218 GCF_036934945.1 Oncorhynchus masou masou | reverse complement strand
GGCGTGATCCTGGACAACACCCTGTCGTTCTCAACCAACATCATGGCGGTGGCCCGTTCCTGTAGGTTCATGCTCTACAACATCCGCAGAGTACGACCCTGCCTCACACAGGAAGCGGCGCAGGTCCTAATCCAGGCACTTGTCATCTCCCGTCTGGACTACTGCAACTCGCTGTTGGCTGGGCTCCCTGCCTGTGCCATTAAACCCCTACAACTCATCCAGAACGCCGCAGCCCGTCTGGTGTTCAACCTTCCCAAGTTCTCTCACGTCACCCCGCTCCTCCGCTCTCTCCACTGGCTTCCAGTTGAAGCTCGCATCCGCTACAAGACCATGGTGCTTGCCTACGGAGCTGTGAGGGGAACGGCACCGCAGTACCTCCAGGCTCTGATCAGGCCCTACACCCAAACAAGGGCACTGCGTTCATCCACCTCTGGCCTGCTCGCCTCCCTACCACTGAGGAAGTACAGTTCCCGCTCAGCCCAGTCAAAACTGTTCGCTGCTCTGGCCCCCCAATGGTGGAAAAAACTCCCTCACGACGCCAGGACAGCGGAGTCAATCACCACCTTCCGGAGACACCTGAAACCCCACCTCTTCAAGGAATACCTAGGATAGGATAAGTAATCCTTCTCACCCCCCCCCTTAATGATTTAGATGCACTATTGTAAAGTGGCTGTTCCACTGGATGTCAGAAGGTGAATTCACCAATTTGTAAGTCGCTCTGGATAAGAGCGTCTGCTAAATGACTTAAATGTAAAATGTAAATATATACACAGTTGAAGTCGGAAGTTTACATACTTAGGTTGGAACTCACGTATGAAAAGGTTAAAATGCAACATTTTAAATGGTCATATTGACCATCTTGGCGGTTCTAGTGTCAAAACTGTCAAATGTCTTCTCTGCCCCATGGCAAAATGTGCAGAATTGTGGCCACGCCCACTACCCACACTAACCTTTCCACTGCTGCTGAAATAGATCCTAGGATAAACACTGTTTTGCAGGAATGTGTTACTGCACTGTACTGTATGGGTTAATGTCCTCATTTGAGTGTGACTGACTTCTGTGCTGCTTCACCCTGTCCCTCAGTGGGAGGTTGATGAACCAGCGCAATTAGACCTTCTTTCACTAATTACATGTGTGATGGATGGAAAGCAGCAGACAAGTTTCACAGACCTCCTTGTGACTGACATGCTGATATGAAGCCACAACTCTATTGTTCTTTCAACTTCTCTTCTTTGGCATTCTTTGTTGTTTGCCGTTTGTTCTCGTCAGTGGAAAGATGCTGTAGAATATCTGCATTGAAATTTCACTCCAGCTGCCAAATGTGCCCGTAGTTTATGATTAGAGCTTCTCATTTACACTTAACATGCTACATGGACTCCATGATCGTTTATAGATAGAGTTTATGAAGCCGGAATATTTCACAAAGCTCAGTCCTTGTCTGTAATCAAAATTCTATACTGTAGTTATGGCTTTTAGATCCAATAATACCAATATTTTCCATCATTCAGCAATTGTCCTTACATAATTCTTTAATCCAATCACATTTCTTTTTTTCATTTGGCTCAATTTGGAGGAATCACTGGGGGATTTTGACCAGACAAAAGCGACAGAGTGAACTTATCTAGGTCATTTTTAAATCAGGATTAAGGAAATACTGTTGTAAAGCCAGCATTATTACAGTTTTCCACAGTAAAACAAACATTATTACGTTGCTTTTTCTTCACAAGACCGAGCCCTTATCCACCTCAACTGCTCTTGTCATCACCTCAAACTCCCGTGGCTCTGCAGCAAGGATGGAAGGATTCTCAATCATGATGCCAACTCCTGCTGTGGTTGACAGCATTTATCTCATCTGTGTCACCTGCCAATGTAGCATCGAGTGACAACTTCTCAAAGCGGGCAGACATTTTGAAAAAGTCCCACCACAACGCCTCTTCATCTTTACACTGATCATCTACCATGTCAGGGAGAGAAGCTGTTCTCTGGGCTTCAAAAGCTGGACAGAGAGGGCTAAATATTTCAGTGCGGTCTCAAATGGATTTGTTTCTCAACAGAGCAGGCCATCAACAAGCTTTTTAAAGGCGACGAAAAATGAATGGTATTATATTAGAAATCAAATAAATGTTCAGTCTACCGAAAAATTAGCCAAGTTGAAAAGTCAAATGTCATTATGTAAGCAACAATTCCATGTAAAGCCCTCTCTCTCAAGCCAGGGAAATGCTTGCTTGGTTAAATAGTGTCGACACATTTACACACACACACACACATACACACACACGTTGTGTGCATGCTTGCTCATTTTCAGACACACACGCACACACACACAACCTCCGGCAGCTTGTCCGTGCAAACACACGTGCTGACTCTCTTACTCTCTTTGGGGACGCTGAACATGGCCCTAATATTGATACTGTTTTCCAGCCTTCTGGAAAACACCCTCTCCCAAATGATCCTGCTGTACTGTCAACAAACAGAAACATCGTCCAAGTGCTTCTTCGATACTGGTTTTTGTACTTTTGAAGTGCACTTCTTATAACACTAAACTACTGTATCATTTACCTCCAGACGGTTTGCTACCTCTCAGTTGATGACAGACTACAAATATTTCCGTTTTCCTCCGTTTACTGCTTCCCTCACCCTCTTTGCTCCATCTTCTCCCCAGACGACTCTAATGCAGGCACGCGATCCCATCCCGCCTAATTATCAGACGTCTAATTGGGAAACGTTTCTGCAGCCATCCTGTTCTTCTGCTTTCTTCTCCCCAACTGAAAACTGTTAGCGCCTTGATAAAAAGAACTTCCCGCCACCGAGTTATTCTCAGTCTGTTTAGTGCCTCATGTACTGTAGTTCAAGTTACAGGGATGTGCTCTGTTACTTCCTTGTTAGTTTTATAGAATGATTCAAGTAGACAATTTAATTCCCAACACTAATCTCGTAACTCCTTCACCTTCTAGTGTATGAATAGTTAGATATGCCTTCGATGACTCAGTGGATTTTCCCACCATGAAAGCTTGTGTTAAAAGGAAGGTGACAAGTGTAACAGTGTTGATACTATCTGTGTGTGTGTGTGTGTGTGTGTGTGTGTGTGTGTGTGTGTGTGTGTGTGTGAGGGTCGTGCTCACCTCATCTCTGTTTCTCACTGTAACCTTTCTCTTTAATAATAACCTTGTTCCTGTGGGGTTGTGTGTCTGGTTTTGTGCCAAGCATTGTCTTTACTCTGTCCCCTAACTTTGTTATTTTTTTATACACTGGTGCGACACCAGGAGATGAGGCACTTCTCCAGTCATTTCGCTGGTTATTAGCCCTCCCTCACCTCCTCTTGACCTCTGATACTGCCATATGAGTCAGCGCTCCCACTGTCTGTTAGGCCCTGCAGTAGAATCTCTTGTTTAAACCTCTCTCTCTTTAACCCCCTGGAGTCGACCGGTCTTCACTGGTTCTCAAACCACCGCATCCGCCAAAGACGGCCTTCCACATATGCGGCGGAAGGAGGCCTCGGCTACAGCGGTGTTTGTTGGACTATGAGTCTGTCCCGAAAATGGTCCATCTGACGAAAACGTCTGTGGTGTTCTACGTTTTGCTTCACAGGACTCATCTGAAGTCGGTACCGCCGATCTGCCAACTTTTGTCTGTAGCGTCCGAACAGCTTGGGCTACACACTACACACTACACACTACACACTGGATAAGAGGGTCTGCTAAATGACAAAGAATATGACCCCTCAATGGAAAGTTGAGACTATCACGAACATGTACATGTCGGTTGTTTTGCTTTGCTCTAGGATGCCCATAAGTCTCACAAGACTCGTCTGAAAGTAGCACGGCACCATTTAAAAAATTGAATGGAACTGTATACTATATATACTGTAAGGGTCATTCTATGAAAATGTTGGCTTTTTAAACAGCCAACTTTTACAAATTGTCATTTTTTTTTAATCAAAACTTATAGCCAGGAAATAGTTAACCCCTTAACATTATTGTCACGCCCTGGCCTTAGTTATCTTTGTTTTCTTTATTATTTTGGTTTGGCCAGGGTGTGACATGGGTGATTTTTTGTGTTTCGTCTTGTCTAGGGGTTTTATTAGATTAATGGGGTTGTGTTCAGTGTAGCTGTCTAGGTAAGTCTATGGTTGCCTAGAGTGGTTCTCAATCAGAGGCAGGTGTTTATCGTTGTATCTGATTGGGAACCATATTTAGGCAGCCACATTCTTTGGGTATTTTGTGGGTGATTGTTTCCTGTCTTGTTTTACTGCACCAGATAGGGCTGTTTCGGTTCACGTTTCTTGTTTTGTAGTTGTTCATGTTTGAGTTTTCCTATTAAAACCATGGACACTTACCACGCCGCATATTGGTCCTCCGATCCTTCTCGCCTCTCTTCTTCAGACGAAGAGGAGGAAAACCGTGACAATTATAAATCAACATAAATGACAGCTGAACACATTTTAACGTGTTCACGCTACACGTTCCCCAAGCCCCCCCCCCCTCCCGCTCAACTCAAAAGGTGGCACACAGAATGCAAAAATATTCTTAGAAATATTTAACCTCCACACATTAACAAGTCCAATAGCTCAAATGAAAGATAAACACCTTGTTCATCCACCCAGCGAGTCAGATTTCTAAAATGTTTTACGGCGAAAACATAGCACATATGTATGTCAAACCACCACAAAGACACAGACGATATGTAGCCATTTTGTCAAACAAAAGATGCAATCACAAACGCAGGATTAAAAGAAAAATATTTCACTAACCTTTTGAAAATCTTCATCTGATGACAGTAATAGGACATGTTGCACAGTACATTTATGTTTTTTTCAATAATATGCAATTTATATCCATAAATCTCCGTTTACATTGACGCCATGTTCAGAAAATCCTCAAAAATGTCCGGAGAAATTATAGATAGCTCCACCCGATAACGGCAGATAACAGCAATAAACATCATAAACTTTGACTAAATATACATGTTCTACATATAGTTAGAAAGATACACTGCTTCTTAATGCAACCGCTTTGTCATATTTCTTTTCAACGTTACAGAAATTGTTCACTATTCAATAATCTGAGGCGGCGCTCAGACGTAAGCAATATTTCTCCGCTATGTTGGAGTCAACAGAAATACAAAATTACAACATAAATATTCCCTTACCTTTGATGGTCTTCAATCAGAATGTAGTGGAAGGAGTCATACTTACCCAATACTCGTTTTGTTTCAGTTCGTGTGTAGTTATAGTAGCATAAGCTACCCGTGTCAGCTGAAATGCATCCAAAATTACTTCTGGTCCCGAACAGTTGCGCATCAAAACTTCAAAATTACATATTATATGTTGACTAAACTGGTCAAACTAAGTGCAGAATCAAGCTTTAGGATGTTATAAACATACAAAACAATTGGCGATTCAACCGGACAAAAGCAATTCTTCTCAGACCTTCTGGAATGGATGGATGACTGTGTACAATTCGCGCTTGAACGCGCATGTATTTTCTCGCGACACCCACTCTTTTGCCTGCCAAAGGGTCAAAGCTCGCGGGATTTGCACAATTAAACGCTGTACTGATAGAGGACATCTCGTGGAAGACATAGAAAGTGTTTCCAGATCCATAGCTGGTTGGGAAGGGTGGGGGCGATGACGTCAAAGTTGCCCCAACTTTCTGGATGCCAAAACTAGTTTGGGAGATTGCCTGCCCTGTGAGTTCTGCTATACTTACAGACATAATTCAAACGGTTTTAGAAGCTTTAGAGTGCAATTTTCAGTTTACTATGGGCACGCAATTCATCCAAAGGGGGCAGTATTGTCCAGAGCCTTAACAGGTTTTAATATTTTTACTACATTACATTAAAAAAAATGTTTGTGCTGCCTTTTTGTCACTGGTGTTAGCTATATTTTAGATGACAATTCAGGCTTTCCAGAATGTAATTTGTCTTTAATTTGCATATATAATCAAAGACAGAAAAGGTTCATGATAATACTAATAAATTGTTTGGATTAGTAATAATTGACTTTAAACATGTGTAACGTTCTATTGTCTGACATTTTACCATTTATACCATTTTTGTTGTTGTTGTAACATTCAATATAATTGAGGTTGAATCATTAAAAATGGAATGATCATATCCTTCCAATGTTTACTAATGAATGTGGCAAGAGTTCGGTAGATACAAAAACCATATTCAATTAAATTGGGCAACTCTGATGCCAGAACACCATACATGCCATACAGTAACACCAGTGACGCAATGTAACACCAGTGACACAATGTGAAACCAATGACAAACATAAGATTATTTCAAACACATTTTATCAAACAGTATATATAAATTATTGTGCCATGTGACACATATTGTGTAGGCCTACTTAAACAGATAGTTCCTCTGAGTTACGAAATATACATATTGGTTTCCTCACCGTGTATGCAGTCTATGGCCAAGGTCTGACAGCAACCAATGTGTCCATGTGCACGCATGTGTGAGCATGTGTGTGTGTGTGTGTGTGTGCTCTTGTCTCAGTGCGACTAACACTGCTGTCATCTACCTTGGCAGTGTGTCTCTAGCTAAAGTAAAGTCAAATAACCTTGGGAGAGGCTTCTCTCCTCTTGAATTCTCAATTCTCTGTCTGACACACAGCTGGCCAAAATAGAATCCTTGAAAACTGTCTCCAGTAAAGGAGAGAGAAAGAATGAGTCACACAGCTAAAATAATAAGGTTTAGTATTTGAAGTTGAATTATAAGAAGGAGATCACTTGTTAGCCTTGTGTTGATTGTTAAAGTACAACTATGCTAGCATTATATTTCAAAACATTTAAGGGTGGGTTTTCATAGCCTTGTGGCTTAGTGTTTCTTGGTCTCCTTTGCCGATGGGAAGGGAGAACATTCATGACTAACTCTATGCTTCCCTACGTGACATCTTGTACTGGTAGCTCCGTTCTGAAACCCTCAGTCTAGCACTTTCCTCTGAGTGGCTTTTGTTGTAGCAGGTCTCTGGTGGGATTTGTGTGTGTGACCTACCATGGGGCTGTGCTGTGTTTGTGTGTGCCCTATTTGTATGTGTGCTGTTAGGGTATGTAGTGTTGGGGTGAACTCCCACAGTGAGTGTGGGCCTCAGTGCTTCTGCTCCTTAGCTGACCAAGGACTAAAAGCTTCTAGTGCTATTGTGTGTTATGCATAGACTACAAGGTACTGCAGAACAATCACAGACCATGGATTTTTGGGTGTGGCATATTTTCGTCAATTCAGTACAAGACATGGGGTTTGATGGCAAAAGCTTCTAACACATACCACCTCCTGCTGCCACCACCAGCCATTACACCAGTGTGAGCAGTCATGGGTCGAGTTCCTGTTCAACTAAATTGCAGCAAATACCAGACCTTACATCGCCTGGATAGGTGTTTAACATCAGCTAACCACATCATATGACATGGGTCGCGTTCCGATATTCAGATGTTGCATGCATCAACCAATGTTTGCGTGCCACGTCATTGGCTGTGACATCTACTGACAGATTGCTACAACATATGATGTAGTTAGCTGATACTTAAAATACATATCCAGGTGCTGTAAAATCTGGCATGCGACTTCAACGCCTGGGTAAAGGAACAGGATTGCCACAGCAACACATTGTAGCCTTAAGTATAATGAATAGGGAAGTGAAATTGACACTTAACCCACCCCAAACCCCTCAAGATGCCACCACCTATGAAACATACAGTGTATCTGGGAAGAATTTTGAGTTGTGGGGAAATATCATCTTTGGATGTTTACACAGGCATCCCAATTCTGATATGCAGTGGCAAGAAACAGTATGTGAACCCTTTGACATTACCTGGATTTCTGCATAAATTGGTCATCAAATTAGATCTGATCTTCATCTAAGTCACAACACTAGACAAACATAGTGTGCTTAAACTAATAACACACAAATTATTGTTTTGTTCTTGTCTATATTGAATACATAATTTAAGAATTCACAGTGTAGGTTAGAAAAAATGTGAACCCCTAGGCTAATGACTTCTCCAAAAGCTAATTGGAGTCAGGAGTCGGCTAACCTGGAGTCCAATCAATGAGACGAGATTGGGATGTTGGTAAGAGCTGAAGACCTAAGATGAAGAAATGTTGACTTGCATAAAGCTGGAAAGGGTTACAAAAGTATTTCTGAAACCCTTGATGTTCATCAGTCCACGGTAAGTCAAAATGTCTATAAATGGAGAAAGTTCAGCACTGTTGCTACTCTCCCTAGGAATGGCCGTCCTGAAAAGATGACTGCAAGAGCACAGCACAGAATGCTCAATGAGGTTAAGAAGACTCCTAGAGTGTCAGCTAAAGACTTTCAGAAATCATCTGGAACATGCTAACATCTCTGCTGATGACTCTACAATACGTTAAACACCAAACAAGAATGGTATACATTGGAGGACACCACAGAAGAAGCCACTGCCGTCCAAAAAAAACATTGCTGCCCATCTGATGTTTTCAAAAGTGCACCTGGATGTTCCACAGCGCTACTGGCAAAATATTCTGTGGACAAATGAAACTACAGTTGCGTTGTTTGGAAGGAACACACAACACTATGTGAGGAGCAAAAAAGGCACACCAACATCAAAACCTCATCCCAACTGTAAAGTATGGTGGAGGGAGCATCATGGTTTGGGGCTGCTTTGCTGCCTGGACAGCTTGCTATCGTCAACAGAAAAATGAATTCCCAAGTTTATCAAGACATTTTGTAGGAGAATGTTAGGCTATCTGTCCGCCAATTGAAGCTCATCAGAAGTTGGGCGATGCAAAGGACAACGACCCAAAACACAGAAGTAAATCAACAACAGAATGGCGTCAACAGAAGAAAATATGGCTTCTAGAGTGGCCCAGTCAGAGTCCTGACCTCAGCCCGATTGAGATGCTGTGGCATGACCTGAAGAGAGCAGTTCACACCAGACATCCCAAGAATATTGCTGAACTGAAGCAGTTTTGTAAAGAGGAATGGTCCAAAATTCCTTCTGACCGTTGTGCAGGTCTGATCCACAACCACAGAAAATGTTTGGTTGAGGTTATTGCTGCCAAAGGAGGGTCAACCAGTTATTAAATCCAAGGGTACACATACTTTTCCCACCCTGCACTATGAATGTTTGCACGTTGTGTACAATAAAGACATGCAAACGTATAATTGTTTGTGTGTTATTAGTTTAAGCAGACTGTGTTTATCTATTGTTGTGACCTAGATGCAGATCAGATCAAATTTTATGATGAATTTATGCAGAAATCCAGATATCTCCGAAGGGTTCCCATACTTTTTCTTGCCACTGTATTTGTTTCACTAATTGGTCTTTTGACCAATCAGCTCAGAAAAAAATATGACGTGAAAAGGTCTGATGTGATTGGAAAAATACTCATTAGTAAAAAGGATATCCGAATTTGGTTGTCTGTGTAAATGCAGCCTTGGTGACGCCAAACGTACTTCTGGGTAACAATTACTTTGTTAAGCTAGAACTATGCTTATATGACTTGGTTCTTGACTTTCATCACCTGTTCATTGTGTGATTTCTATACTGTATAAATTAGAAGAACAGTGATTGAGAGTCAACTATTTTCTTACAGATGTATTCCACTCTCCATAGTAAATTTAACCCAGGCAGGACATAACCCTCTTTTTGCTCTAAAGCTTCTGGGAGAAAGGTTAAAAAAATCTAACTTCCCCCTCTCAGGGTGACGTTTATTTTATTTTTTAACAGCCTGCTTCTGAATTCTGTTCACTTTGCGCCCAATGTCGAGCTTTCTGATTTGATTTTGTCTTTTTGTTGTTGTTGTGGTGTCGTACACAATAATTTGGCTTGGGGAGTGAAAAAAAGAAAGAAAGATCTCATTCGAGTCCTATTGTTAAATCAATTCTGGGCTCTGTTGTTCTAGTCATGTTCCCTTCTGACTCCCCCATTTCAAATGACTGCTAGTAACCAGGTAATCCAATCTTTATGCGAGTAAAGTGCATGTCGGATACACATTGTTTTTAACTGCCTGATGGAAACATTCATGTTTTCGGTGAACTTTCCAAATGTCGACAAAACAAAATACGCTAGACATGGTGGGATCTTTTTGTGTCGGTAAAAGGAATTATGGAGAATTGTCAGTGGACATGCTTTTATGCGCAAATATTTATATAATAACCGTCATATTGAAGTAAACTTGGAGTCACACGATGACATGTTGTGTGGTCCTCCCACTACTACTCGTTGAAAGTACGTGAGCTTGATGTTCCGTCCAATAAGTATTGAGGGTCTTTTTCTGGTGACCTGATAATCGATGTTACACAATTTCTTTTTTACCTTACTCTTTTGTCCGTAGTAATCTCATCATGTAGACGATACGTGTGCTCTCGGCAACAGAGCGCGGACTGCGCTGTTGGCTAGACCGCACTTGCCAATACCAGATGGGGCACACTCACTATATAACCTATATAACACATTTTTTTTCAGTGAGAAAACCATCAGTAGAGGTGAAAATGCGATGGAAACCCATTTCGACTGGTATTTTTCGAATCAAATCACATTTCATTTTTTATTCGGTTCATGGGAATTTAACCACAAAAGGTATTTTTATGTGCGCTACGTCATCATGCACTGCCTTTTATCCGCAACATGTCAATTTGATGGAAACACTGGTGGGAAAATGTGCATATGCTTTTATGAATAGAATGTTTAGAATATTCACATGGAAATCTGTCACCAATTGGATGAAAACTTAGCTAGTGTGGAGAAGAAATAAAGCACTAGATATTTAAGTATCAAAAAGGAAAGCCCAAAAGGCCGGCAGATGACGGTATTGAGTCATTTCATCTTACTGTCCAAACGCATTGTATACAGCTGGCAATACACTCATTTCCCCTGTCGACCGGTTCGTACCCTAAAATGTTTCCGTTCATGCTGCAAAAGCTTAAATTTCTTCCTTAACTTTCTTTAATTGCGAGAAGACAGAAAAAAACAGGGAAAATATGCATACTTTCCTTATGAAACACCATATCGCGTTCAGCCAATCAGGTTGCAGCAGTCTGGTGTTTACCCCTGGCTGAAAGTGAATGCGCATCATCAGGAAGTAGCATTCCAAGGCATTAGCAAATGGAGCAGAATGCTTTAAGCTAGTATGTATCCATTACCTAATGGAACACACGGTAATATAGGCCCAGCAGTATTGGTTATGTCAAGACTAGCAGAAAATATCAATGCGATAAAAGGGATACATGCAGACAAATGTAGTTTTTGTCTGCTCTATTCTCCATAAATACTGTACGGCTTAGCGTTTCCCTTCTTCCCTGTTCAATCCAAAATGTGTTCTCTAGTCTCGTTCCGAAGCCCAAGAGAGTCACAGAGTCATCCTGAGTCTATAAAACAGACCATAAACACAGCATTTATTTTGTCAATTAATGATCTTAATCGTTTGGGGGAAGGAAGGGAGCATGCTATCGCCTCTCTGGGGAGAGAGAGCGTCTAGCTCTGGTGTTGTGGGAACGGTATCATAAAAACATACACTATCTCACAGTCTCTAACCTGAAAATTGTAATGTAATGTTCGTATATAGAGTCAAAATCCAATGGAATGTCCAATCCCTAAAGGGCATAGACTTATCTACTCACAATGCATTTGTATTCGGTGCAGACGTGTTAGGAATGATGTTCTGCTTGGCTTTTTATTTATCCCTTACTATTCTCAATGGGGGAACACAGCTTCCTAAAGTAAGAGCTTTTGTATGACTATCTTCATCTTTTATTGTCAGATCCTTCACTTTCATTCCCAAATCAAATTCCCAGATATTCCCTAAGCAATGTTAACTCTGCCGTTTTGAAAAATAAAGCCTACTGAGGCTTGCTGCTCCATCCACTTTTGGACAGCGGGATACAATCCACATTAACCATCTCTGAGGAACATTTTTAGACAGGCCCCATAATTACTTGAGAAATGAATCGTGGATTTGGTGAGAAAAAAAGGGAGCCGTCTCTTTCATGCTCTGCCTGCTTTGAACACAGACTCAGAGGCTCTCGCCGAGTGTGTCTCTAAAAGATAGTCTAGTCAAGGCTAAGAACCATCCAAAACAGAGGGATGAGAGCAGAAGAGGGGGTGAGGGGAGGAGAAGGAGGAAGGACCCAACCCAAGTCCGGAGATCATAACAATCATTACATTTGACAAACAAGGTCCTCACAGCTTATGGCCCGGGCTTAATCTCTGATGTGTAATCATGCCTCTCTCTCGATCTGCTAGCCGTGTCTGGGTTTGTTTGCTCTGTTGACTTCCTGCTTTACAGCCTATTGCAGTGGCATTGTGGGTGTTCTAATTGGAGAATCAATAGGGTGAGGCGATGGAGGTCTAAGGGCTGCTTCGGTGTCAAACGCGCGCATCGATTGCCTTTTTAAGCTGGAGTTGCCAGCCAACCCACCCAGGCTCTTTGTTGTGTTCGCAATGTATATGAAATATTATTCTATGAGAAGACCTATGTCTGGGAAAATGAAATATACATGTACAGCCAATCATTGAATGACACATCAAATATGCATTTGAGAAAAGCAGCTCTGTGTAGATAGGAAACACTGCATACATTACAGTATCATAATTGTGGAACAGATCAAGCCAGTGTCGGACAGCTGGTGTCTAGCAAAGAAAGCCCACTAACTGAAAACATTGGTTTGGATCAGGTCACAATTATTATACTGGATGTAAGGCAGAAGAAAGCCTTTTTTGAGGAACGTGTACATTGTGAATGAGACAAGCAGTGAGTGACCTCGTTTTCAGAAGGCCACTCACTGAGCGACCACGCTGGGGCCTGAATGGCGCGTTGCAGATTCTTAAATGGCCACCGTGCCCGCCGTCATGAAATCTGAATACTTAAAGCGCCGGTAAACAGCACTTTCTGGTCGGCTCACCATACTCTATACATGGAGTACATACATGAGAAATACGTGGATTATACTTTTGTTTTGATATTTCCCCAACTCCTTATTCCAGTTTGACCTCTTACCCTGTTCTAACTGCTATAGCACTGACTCAAATGGAAATTCGCAATCAAAATCGTTGACAGTTTCCCATAAATAGTAAATGACAACACAAGCACACAATGTACCAGAAAAAAAAAACGATGTTGATTATGATATAATGAACCGTCGCTAAGGCCCGGGTCCAGCAGTCTCAAGTAAAGTATGACAATATTTAACTCTCCATAGGGTTTGATGCAGTAGGAGGCTAGAGGCTCCTTGCACGCATCTGTAGTGGATACATGATGATGATCCGAGATAAGCAGTGTGTTTTTTCCCCACACTGACATTAAAAGGAGCTAGTCTACGGTAGCCTGGGGGGGGGGGGGGGGCTTCTTTCACTCTCTCTCTCTAGATGATGAAACTGGAGAGAGATGCCTCCGTTCGGTAGGTTCTTGTAACTGGGGTCACTGCTCTTGCAACAGAGTGGTTAAGGTATTGCATCGAATTTCCCATCACCAGACCTAAGCCTACTGTGATATTTGACATGCGTTTGCAGAGGGCCTGAAAGAGGGCCTCAGATTCCCAGTCTCACATTTCGGCTGTTTCTTTTTTTCAAGCTATATAACTCAAGTCACGGGGGAAGATAGGATTTAATTTGACCTGGATAGATCATTATAAATCAAATTGTGTTTTCTCTTCTTGCAAATTACCTCTTCTGTGACAGTGGATAACATCAGGATATGTCATTCATCTGCACATTGGAATAATGTCAGATGCTGTTTATCTAATCTACGTGTTTTCTCTCTCTTTCTCTCCCTCTCTCTCCTTCCTGTCCTCATTGGGCCTCTATGAAGCAGAAGAGTATGCTGTCGAAGGTAAGGCTACTGTTTTGCTCCTACAGACCTACGATGGCTTCTTCTATGATTTTTGGCATCCATTTCGGATGCCAACGTTGGTTGCTCTACGATGCTGTTGTAGCCTCCTTCTTGGGAGGGGCATTGTCAGTGTGGTTGGACTGCGGTTATGGTGACTCCCGGGGGCCTAAATTACGCTGCTTTAAAAATGGAACCAAAGCTGTGATTTCTCTGTTACACTTCCTATTCTTCTCAAAGACACCTCCTTTTCTTCCTTCTCTTGATTGTTTTATTTGATCTATCGATACGTATGGATTCTCAGTAGGTACTTTGTACTCTTATATGTGAAATGGTTGGCACTTCTGAAAGTGATGAGTGATTGAACCTGGGAGTGAGAGTGCTATATGAATATCATCAGGTGCTAATGAGACGTTGAGATGGAAGGGTTTCTCGTTCCCCTCCAGCTCCCTCCACTATTGTCTCCAGTAAGGGAGAGAGGGTAAGAGGCAGGGCTGCCAGTCAGGCCCCTTGGGGCTACATCATCCCCTGGAGCTTGTTGCTAGGCCAGCTCACAGCTTAGCTGAACGTACAGATGTAGGATATTAATTTGATCACCCTGCTGCAGGACAACTTTGTAATGTAAATGCAAATGTAAAGTTGGAAAAATATATTTACCCCTCAAAAATGTCCAAACATTATTATCCACGTAATACCTTACATTTCCTGTTTCTGTAGGATTATTTTCCTGCTGTAGCAAACTGGTTCAAATCAAGATCCTACATATGTATAGGAAGATAAGCATTAGCTCCCTGTCTGTCTGGGCCTGCATGTCTTTTCCTCAGCAGTACCGGGTGAAATGAAGGAACATAAACCGGATCAGTCAGACAGAGGCAGTGCAGCAAAGCGTTTACCGATGCTCCCCAGACACAGCGTTCCAGACGCGTTTGACTCTAGGCAGCCTAATCCGACCGTGACTCGCCGCATGCGGTGAGTGCGAGGTTTGGGAGACGGGGATGGGGACGGGGAAGTGGAGGGAGGTGCCGTGTTTCCCCCTATCAGGAACGCTGTGTGATGGATTACCCCTCTCCCGGGCCGGGGTTAGTTCGCAGGGTAATCGCTATAGAAACACACCCTGCTCAAAGTTTTTCCCCAAAACATGAATTGGAGTTTCTGCAGTTGTTTTAATACCACTGCTGTATCTCGGAATCAGAGAGAATGTGTGCATGTTTCAGGTTGTCTTTTCTCAGTTGTTGCTGACAAACCCATGAACTCTTGTGACCTGGGTTTGATATGCAGACAGAGTGAGCAGGGCTGTATAACAGACCCTGTTTGATGCTGACATTCTCCCGCTACGTTTAAATCCAAGTATCACAAGCCTGTCTTCCTGTGTGTGTGTGCGTGTGCGCGAGCCTGCTTGGTGTGGCGGCAACCGCCCGTGACGACTGGGTCACATGTCGGAAGCGCTGAAGCCCTTGATGGAAAAATGTCAGGGTGGCGGTGGGGGTGGACGACGAGGGACTGCGACCGTTCGTTCCTATGTTCCCGGCTGATGCGCCCTGACGGCTCCTCACTCTAGTGCGGCCGCTCTCTGACCGTGCAAGGGGTTAGGAAGGGGCGGACAGCTCCCTCGCTGTGTGTTTGTGTGTCGGTGATCTTGATGCGGAGGAGCAGAGCGCTGACCCATGCTGCGATGGTGTGTGGCGGTCTGTTTCATGCCCCGGCCCCAGAGGGACTACCACAGCTCCCCGAGGGCCCCGGGGGCGGACGGCAGAGCTCTGCCCACCACAACTGCCTCTCAGAGAGGAATCAGGAGAGTAGCAGAGGGCCCAGCCAACCAGCCAGAGGGCCATGGGGGGGCCTGGGTACCCATTAACATTCATCAGACATCATAGCCAACAGAGACAGTATAGTCCCACTTCAGTGATTAAGCGAACAGCAGTCCCGAGTTTTTACAGCTAAGAGACTAGCTAGGAATGGAATGCCACAGGGTAGGGATTTTAAATTTGGTCTTGTCATTCCACATGCTCCTTAGAATTATATATATATTATTTTACAGATTTTGGACTGTGCAGACATTTTGTATTGGTCTAGGGATAATTGGCTTACTTTTTTGTTATGGATGCTTTTGGGCGATTTAAATGTGAAAATTGCCCTTGTCTGATGTCCTAGGTGTGTCCCAGATGCAAAGCTATTGGCCAATATAAAGGCGATGCTAATCTGCAGGCTTGTAGCTGTAGTACCCCTGGGTTTACAAAGCATTTGCACAAGCAGTGGGGATTTTAATGCTAAAAAATGCTCCAGGGTTGTCTATTTGTTCAGAGCTACCAATGTTTTCTTTTTCAAATAGCAGTAATAAGGTACACATTAAAATTCTAAAGTCTGAACTCTGACCCCAAGTAATGGGTATTTGTGTTTTCCCAAGTCATGGTGTTTTAATTAAGAAGTGAATACTGTAAGTACCCTCAGACGTGTATTGTGTATGAGGAGGACACAGATACTTTAGGTAGATATCTAATGGTTCATCGTCTCATTCATGCCTGGAAGCCAGAATCCACTTTGTTCCTAGGTTTATGACCTATTTTTAGTGCTGTGGTCCGCCACTATCTTTGGTCCAATTAGTGACAGTGATTGTGCATTCAAAGGTTGCTGGAGATTGATGATACAGGAAGACCTTGAAAGTCCGGGGGACCGAGGTGCCCCTAGAACCCTGTTGGTTGGTCAGCAGCTCTGGCAGACAGTGGGGGCAACGATTGATGATCTGCGGTGTACACTGACCCGTTTTCACTGCTAAGCCAACCCCCACAACCCACCCTTTCCTTTGTTTGGCAGAGGAAGTACCTCACTTACGGAAATAATTCAATAAAAACCATCCTGTGTATATATACACTTAAACAGTCACAGTAATATAATATATATGTCATATAGCAGACACTTTTATCAGAAGTGACTTACAATCAAAGCCTGCATACATTTGACGTACTGTACCATTCAAAGGTTTGGACACACCTACTCATTCCAGGGTTTTTCTTTATTTTTACTATTTTCTACATTGTAGAATAATAGTGAAGTTATCTCGACTATAAAATAACACATGGAATCATGTAGAAGACAAAAAAATGTTTAACAAATCAAAATGTATTTTATATTTGAGATTCTTCAAAGTAGCCACCTTTTGCCTTGATGACAGCTTTGCACACTCTTGGCATTCTCTCAACCAGCTTCATGAGGTGCATTTCAATGAACAGGTGTGCCTTGTTAAAAATGTATTTGTGAGACAACGTCCATATTATGGCAAGAACAGCTCAAATAAGCAAAGAGAAATGACAGTCCATCATTACTTTAAGACATGAAGGTTAGTCAATCTGGAAAATGTCAAGAACTTAAGTTTCTTCAAGTGCAGTTGCAAAAACCATCAAGCGCTATGATGAAACTGGCACTCATGAGGACCGCCACAGGAAAGGAAGACCCAGAGTTACCTCTTCTGCAGAGGAAAAGTTCATTAGCGTTACCAACCTCAGAAATTGCAGCCCAAAAAAATGCTTCACAGAGTTGAAGTAACAGACACATCTCACATCTCAACTGTTCAGAGGAGACTGTGCGAATCAGGGCTTCATGGTAAATTTGCCGCAAAGAAACCACTACTAAAGGACACCAATAAGAAGAAGATAATTGCTTGGGCCAAGAAACACAAGCAATGGACTTTAGACTGGTGGAAATCTGTCCTTTGGTCTGATGAGTCCACATTGCAGATTTTTGGTTCCAACCGCCGTGTCTTTTTGAGACGCGTAGTACGTTAACGGATGATCTCCGCATGTGTGGTTCCCACCGTGAAGCATGGAGGAGGAGGTGTTATGGTTTGGGGTTGTCAGTGATTTATTTAGAATTCAAGGCACACTTAACCAGCAAGGCTATCACAGTATTCTGCAGCATCACGCTATCCCATCTGGTTTGCGCTTAGTGGGACTATCATTTGTTTTTCAACAGGAAAATGACCCAACATGATTCCATATGTGTTATTTCATTGTTTTGATGTCTTCACTATTATTCTACAATGTCGAAAATAGTTAAACGTTTTAAAAAATTGAATGAATAGGTGTGTCCAAACTTTGACTGATACTGTATGTGTGGTCCTGGGAATCAAATCCACTACCCTGCCATTACAAGTGGGTCGGTATTCACCTCAGGAAGACCATTAACACGTAATATAGAGCAGACATGCTCTAATTTGAATGCTGAAGAAACCGTATACATTTACATTTCTGCTTTTATATATCTTATATATCTATATATCTCTGTTGTTTTTTTCTGAGCGTCATGCCATAGTATGCCCATTGTCAGACAAAGCCAAACACACATTGAGACAGAAACCGTTCAAGTCATACAGAATCACAGTAAATCCACAGCTCGTATGCAATCTCTACAAGTTCCCCAGTTATCTGTTTGGAGCTGAGGAACGTGCCAAGCGGATCCCAATACTCTATCTGATCTTAATCAATTTGATTAAAGCTAATGATATTTTATTTTCTGGGACATCCAGGCCCAGAGTTAATCTATAAGCTTTGGGAGAAAAATAAATACAGCAACAAAATAGGAGTTTGATGTTTGGTGGAGATATGGGATTATAGGTTGAGTGGGGACTGTACTGTAGTTATGGGAGATCAGTCTGGATGATCCAAACCAGATTATGGATTTTGTACTTATTGCAGAGAAAATATATAAAAATTGGACAAACTCCAATGTTTCCTAGATATGTCTACCGTGAGGGTACAGTGACGTAAACGCAGTACACAAGAGAATATTAAGGTACTGATGTCAGAAGGGCATTAACCTACATTTGAATATTAGTGTTGTTCAAATTTTCTGAGAATTATGTCTTGTCCAAGATTATATATTTACATGTATTTATATTCCAACTTTTTTTCCCCAAGCTACCTATGAGTTGAAGCTTTGTCTATCCAGTAAAGTATTTATTGTGTAAAGCTAAAGATGACAAATTTAATCTCAGTGCTTGGAGTACAGAGAAAGAGGAATGTCTTTATGAGTATGACACGGTATAGAGCCCCGCAGTGGAGGTGTCATAATACCCATAAAACCTAGCTGTCAAACAGGGAAATGGTTCCAATTGTTTTTCCACCATTCATTTTTCCAATAGGGGATTTTAGAAACACTTAAAATAAGGGCTGTGTTTCGTGTAGGCTTTTGCTGGCGTGACATTTTGATACCCATATAAATCTCTCTAGGACAACGTGACTTTTGGCAATATATTCGGCTCTCGTTACTCAGATTCTAAAATGCTAATTAGCATCTAAGTAGACATCATACAAAACTCCTGCACGTTGTCTCGACCTTTTGCTAACAGGTATTGTGTCAATTTAGAACAGTTCACAGAATTGTCAATTTAACGAAATGTAGCCTATGTATTCATTACTACATTTAGCTAACATTTGGTAGTTAATCCAGAGATTCATACCTTTATCTTCATGGCATATGTAGTTACATTAGCGGCTAATTAGCATTTCATTTTTGGGGAGTAAATACAGGTGAATATATTGACAAAAGTCACCTTGTCCTAGAGAGATTTACACGGTTATCAAAACGCCACGCTAGGGTAAGCCTACACAAAATACAGCCCCTATTTTAAGTGTTTCTAAAATCCCCTATGGGAAAAAATAGCTGGAGGTTTTACGTGTGCTATTGACTGCATCTCAAAACGGTTGATTCAAACAACAGTAAAATGATGATACTGTACCATGTACCGTATCAACATGCCGTTCCAGTATGATTACCACCGCCATTCTTCTACTCTGTCTAATCTGAAAAGCCTACCAAGACGCTTACATCTTTTTCATCTTGTTTATGGCACATTCCCTTTGTTCCCTACAGTGATATTGGTTTTCTTACATTGTCATTTCGCCGGCTGCTTTCATTTAGAAGGATTTGAAAACAATTAAAGCCAACAAACCCAGTTACAGACAGTATCTCTCCCTCCGCCTAGGAAAAGAGCAGGAGAATTAGACCTGAATGGCGTCCCGCTGTACCGCTGAATTGCTGCAGAGCCTTTTGGAGAGAGGCATTGATGTGCTACTCTTTACCCTCCATCGACTACCCCAGATGCTGCCTTGAGATTAACAGTGCTGTTGTCCTGGAAGAGCAAAGTAAACCCATGCCCATTCTCACAGGAGCCTAATTCCCCCTTCACACACACTGGCTGAGGAGTTGGCATTCTACTTGTGAGCAGCAATTCTAAATGTGACCATTTCAACGTGTGTGTGTGTGTGTGTGTGTGTGTGTGTGTGTGTGTGTGTGTGTGTGTGTGTGTGTGTGTGTGTGTGTGTGTGTGTGTGTGTGTGGCCTTGAACGCTACATTATGATGCCCATGAATTGTGACTTTGGCAGTTCAAGGTCCATCAATTGTATATTGTCCCCGGATCCAGTTGATGTTGAATAGAAGTTGGGTTCACTGGCTCTCGGTCCAGCAGCCTTGCAATTCAGACGGATGCCCACCCTGTGCTAAGATGGCCGCCGGTCATGTGTGTGGCTGCCTGTTGGATCAGTATCATTGGAATACATTATAGGCTACATCTATCTCAGGTACTTCATCTTGTTCACTTGCAAATAGTGATAATGGAAGCAGGTGACACATTTAATTGAAACAAAGTGATTAATACCCTAGAAATTCAATTAAAGAATAGTGCATAACACCTCAATCTTTCTCCAATTTGCCATGATTTCCTGAAGGTGTTAATTATGTGATTCTAACTGTTCTCAAATAGTATTTGTGCTATTCCCTATACATACACTTCCAGCTATTTAAGACAATGGAAATGCTCTGCTTGAATTGGCTTTTGGAGGGATTTCGTTTCAATCCCCAAGTCTCCCCTCCCCTGAGGGTATTCAAATGGAAATTTGTTGTGCATCATTCGTCGTGTTTTGGTGGTTTTGAAGTGAAAGGGGAAAAAATGCACATGGTATTTAAGTATCTCCCTGAGGACCAGGGGTTATTGGGCATTTGGAGTTAATATTGCTTTGTCTTTCATTTTGCCGTCTTCCCTCGTTTAATTTATGCCCCGTCAGGAATACAAAACCCGTAATTCATTCTCACTCACTCACTCACTCACTCACTCACTCACTCACTCACTCACTCACTCACTCACCAATTTCATTTATCTTCCAGTGTTCCCCCCCCTCTCGTCTATCTATATTCCTACCTTTTCTTCACATTTTGCTCTCCCAATATGTTGCCTTTCCCTTTTCTTTCCTCCCTACCTCCTTCTCTCCTTCGTTCCCTCTCTGGTCTAGCAGATAAACTCTTCGGTTGTTGCTAAGAGGCTTAAGAGGGACGCCTCTATAGGGGGATGTGGATTTCTCCTTTATTGAGTTGAAGGAGGCAATCTGGACGGGGCAGACAGCACTTCAGGAGAGAGGAGAGGAGGTGGTTCTCAATCTGAGTCTAAATCAAATCAAAGTTTATTGGTCTCGTACACAGATTTGCGAATGTTATTGCATGTGCATATATACAGAAGTATATATTTTTAAACCTGCATATTTAGCTAAAAGAAATCCAGATTAGCAGGCAATATTAACTAGGTGAAATTGTGTCACTTCTCTTGCGTTCATTGCAGGCAGAGTCAGTGTATATGCAACAGTTTGGGCCGCCTAATTTGACAGAATTTTACGTAATTATGACATAACATTGAAGGTTGTGCAATGTAACAGGAATATTTAGACTAATGGATGCCACCCGTTAGATAAAATACAGAACGGTTCCGTATTTCACTGAAATAATAAATGTCTTGTTTTCGAGATTATAGTTTCCGGACTCTACCATATTAATGACCTAAGGCTCGTATTTCTGTGTGTTATTATGTTATAACTAAGTCTATGATTTGATAGAGCAGTCTGACTGAGCGATGGTAGGCTGCAGCAGGCTTGTAAGCATTCATTCAAACAGCACTTTTGTGCGTTTTGCCAGCAGCTCTTCGTTGTGCGTCAAGCATTGAGCTGTTTATAACTTCAAGCCTATCAACTGCTGAGATTAGGCTGGTGTAACCGATGTGAAATGGCTAGCTAGTTAGCGGGGTGCGCGCTAATAGCGTTTCAAACGCCACTTGCTCTGAGACTTGGAGTGGTTGTTCCCCTTGCTCTGCATGGATAACGCTGCTTCAAGGGTGGCTGTTGTCATTGTGTTCCTGGTTTGAGTCCAGGGGGGAGCGAAGAGAGGGACGGAAGCTATACTGTTACACTGGCAATACTAAAGTGCCTCTAAGAACATCCAATAGTCAAAGGTTAGTGAAATACAATTGGTATAGAGAGAAATAGTCCTATTATTCCTATAATAACTACAACCTAAAACTTTTTACCTGGGAATATTGAAGACTCATGTTAAAAGGAACCATCAGCTTTCATATGTTCTCTTGTGCTGAGCAAGGAACTTAAACGTTAGCTTTCTTACATGGTACATATTGCACTTTTACTTTCTTCTCCAACACTTTGTTTTTGCATTATTTAAACCAAATTGAACATGTTTCATTCACAATTTCATTCACTATTGATTGTATTGATGTATATTAAGTTAAAATAAGTGTTCATTCAGTATTGTTGTAATTGTCATTATTACAGATACATTTCAAATTCAGCCGATTAATCGGTATCGGCTTTTTTCGGTCCTCCAATAATCGATATCGGTATCAGCGTTGAAAATTCACAATCGATCGACCTTGTGTGTGTGTGTGTGTGTGTGTGTATGTATGTGTGTGTGTGTGTGTGTGTGTGTGAGAGAGAGAATATATATATATGTGTGTGTGTATATGCTGAACAAAAATATAAACGCAACATGCAAAAATGCTAAATATTTTGCCGAGTTACGGTCATGTAGTGTGTAATCTGATGGAGCACAATATTAGCTATGTGGAATATTACGTGTGGCCTAAATACACTATATGTATAGACTAGTTGAGTATCTGGAGCATCAGCATTTGTAGGTTCGATTATAGCCTCAAAATGGCCTTCTAGGCAGAGTTGCAAAGGAAAAACCATATCTCAGACTGGCTAATAAAAAGAAAAGATAAAGATGGGCAAACACAGACACAGAGACAGAGGAACTCTGCCTAGAAGGCCAGTATTCTGGAGTCGCCTTTTCACTGTTGACGTTGAGACTGGTGTTTTGTGGGTACTATTTAATGAAGCTGCCAGTTGAGTACTTATGAGGCGTCTGTTTCTCAAATTAGACACTCTAATGTACTTGTCCTCTTGCTCAGTTGTGCACCGGAGCCTCCCACTTCTCTTTCTATTCAGCTAGTCTAAAGAAGGCCAGTTTTACTGCTTATTTAATCAGGACAACAGTTTTCAGCTGTGCTAACATAATTACAAAAGGGTTTTCTAATTATCAATTAGACTTTTAAAATTATAAACTTGGATTAGCTAACAATACGTGCCATTGGAACACAGAAGTGATGGTTGCTGATAATGGGCCTCTGTACGTCTATGTTGATATTCCATTAAAAAAAATGTCAGTTTCCAGCTACAATAGTCATTTACAACATTAACAATGTCTACAATGTATTTCTGATCAATTTAATGTTATTTTAATGGACAGAAAATGTGTTTTTCTTTCTCTATGTGACCCTAAACATTAGCTGTAGAATGGCCTTAATGATGAGATCAGTGACATTCAACGTGGCACCGTCATAGGCTGACACCTTTCCAACAGAGCTGTCCCGGTCAACTGTAAGTGCTGTTTTTATGATGTGGAAACGCCTAGGAGCAACAACGGCTCAGCTGCGAAGTGGTAGGCCACACAAGCTCACTGAATGGGACCACCGAGTGCTGAAGCACGAAGCGTGTAAAAATGGTCTGTTCTCAGTTGCAACACTTACTTCAGAGTTCCAAACTGCCTCTGGAAGCAACATCAGTACAAGAACTGTTCGTCGGGAGCTTCAGGAAATGGGTTTCCATGGCCGAGCAGCCGCACACAAGCCTAATATCACCATGCGCAATGCCAATTGTCGGCTGGAGTGGTGTAAAGCCTGCTGCTATTGGACTCTTGAGTAGTGAAAATGCATTCTCTGGAGTGATGAATCTTGCTTTACCATCTGGCAGTCCGACGGACTAATCTGGGTTTGACTGATGCCAGGAGAACGCTACCTGCCACAATGCATAGTGCTGTATGGTTTGGTGGAGGAAGAATAATGGTCTGTGGCTGTTTTTCATGGTTTGAGCTAAGCCCCTTAGTTCCAGTAAAGAGAGATCTTAACGCTACTGCATACAATGATATTCTAGACAATTCAGTGCTTCCAACTTTGTAGCAATTTGATGAAGGCCCTTTCCTGTTTCAGAATGAAACACAGAACCAAGGTCCATACAGACATGGTTTGTCGAGATTGGTGTGGAAGAGCTTGACTGACCTGCACACATCCCTGACCTCAACCCAATCGAACACTTTTGGGATGAATTGGAGCGCCGAAACCAGAGTTCAGTAAGTCACACAAGGACTTTCACTTAACTCTGTTCTCATCCAACACGGTTCACACACAGAAATGACGTTGCTCTATCAAAATGATCTGTGCATTATCCGGTGCCCACTCTAACATCCTCTCATCTAACCAACATAGGATATTATATCTCTCTAAAAGGAGGTACAATTCAGTGTGCAATTTCATATGTACTTTTACTGTCTTTGAATGATTGAAAATATCATCAAAGAAGCAATCAGTGTAGCTATTAAGTAGAACATAAAGAATCAGAGGCCATTACAGCTATGCCTTTATGTTCTTGTGCAACTCCATTGAAATGTAGCCATCAAAAGGGTGTCTGTGCTCTTAAGAGGGTGACGCAGCCTTCACAACAGGACAGGCCTAAATTGGTCGTCTTTTGTCTGGCGAGGCGCGAGGCAAATCCTTAAAGCATATTTTGAGTGGCTTGGAGTGTGCACGTCTATTTTGCGAGCGCTTTGAGGGGCGCTGACACTTTCCTATTTTCTGCCTGACACTCCTTGTCACGTCACGTCCATAACCAGATTTGTCTGTCCATGGTTCAAGACGAAAGAAGACAGCCTGCCTTAAGTCAGTCAAGGCTTGCCACTTCTTAATTTCTTGTTCTTCTGTTTCCTTTTGCCCCCGTTTCTTATGTGTTGTCTTCATAATACTTTTTGCCCCCTTTTTCCCTAGTCTTTCCAATGTGGGGAAAGGTGAGGTACTCTTTGTGCGTGTGCCCTACCTGTGTACTTTTTGGAAAATGTGAAATGCCATGGACCGGTATCCCTTTGCCTGGCCATGTGACACATGGAGAGATTACACTTGGGCTCGACCAGGAGAGAGAGAATACCAAATCTCTTACACACTACATGGCAGTGTTACGGAACTAAAAATGGGCCCCTCTCTACCGGGCTGCTGAGCCACTGGTTCGAGATAGGGCCACTGGCGTTTGGTCTCTTCTCCTCCTTCACCGGTGTATGGGGTGTGTAGTCTAGGATTGTTTGTATGTGTGTGGTTTCTGTGTGTCTACAGTATCTGCACCCATCAAGTCCGCTCTCGCTCCTCATACAGCCTCGAAATAAGAGTGAGAGAAAGAGCTCCTCTACTCTGTGACTGTTAAGTACAACCGAGTTCTTCTCAGAATGTCACTTAGCTTCTGCACAGCAATACACAGGAAATGGGTAAATATTCAATTTAAGGAAATGCAATAGCATTGTTTGCCTTTTCCCTTGGACGGTGTTGATGGTTGTTTTCAGCCTCGTCATACAGGCCAGATGCTGGACTGGAATTTCTTGCTGTATACCCACACCGTACAATATTCTCCTCATTTATTTAGCTAGTGGCACAGTTACGTATGGGCGGCTGCAGTGAAACAGAGAAACACAGGCGGAGGCGTTCAGGGAAATGGGCTGGTAAAATGGAGATCAATAGGCCATCCAGATGAATGGGCCTGAACCAGAGGAGGAAATGGGAATAAAGCTATTCTCTTTCATCCCCCCCTCCCCTCTATCCCTCCATTTCATAATGGAAAAAGAGTAACACTTGAGTGAGTCAACGTTTTTGGCACCATTCAGGGCCTCCCTCCCTCCGTTGTAAAAGGGGGGAATATTCTTCAGGGATCCTGCTGGTTATGGCAGTTGATTGTGATATTTGGCCTTCTCCTCCCCTTCCTCCCTCTCTCCTCCTCCTCCGCCTCTTCACTTGCTCTTCATTCATTTCCAGAAAATGTGCCGGGCAAATACAATATGATGTGACCTTAAACACAGATCAGATTCAATATTTCTTAAGGGACCTCGTCTCTGGTGTTAGAAAGAAAATGGTTGTAAAATGACTATCAGTGTTCTTGTCGGCATGGTTACTATACAGATGTAGGATCTGAATTTGAGGCAGTTTGCTACAGCAGGAAAATAATCCTGCATCAACAGGAAATGTGAATTATTACATGGATTATAATTAATGCACATGCTTTTTAGGGGTTGATCCATTTTTCGTTAGGGCAAATCAAGTCTGACATTTTGAAAGTGAAAATCAAACTTTTGAAGCCTTTGTAAACCACGAATACACTACAAGTTTGCACTTCTTGTTCAAGAACAAAATAGTGATCAAATTAAGATCCTACATCTGTAGAATTTTATTGATGCAGATTTAACATATATATAATATATATATATATATATATATATATATATATAATATATATATATATATTTGCATAGGAGTTCTAAATGCATGTGTGAATGCAGTCATAGAAATGCTGTGAGGAAAGTCTTGATGCAGTGGGTGTACCCACCTACAGAGACGTACCCTTCTGCCGGCGATGTAAAGTATAGTACTTAAGTACAAATACTTTTTGGGGGTATCTTACTTTAGTATTTATATTTTTGACTACTTTTAATTTTATTTCACTACATTGATAAAGAAAATAATGTACGTTTTACTCAGTACATTTTCCCTAACACCCGAAAGCAATCATTACATTTTGAATGTTTAGCAGGATAGGAAAATTGTCCAACTCACACACTTATCAAGAGAACATCCCTGGTCTTCCCTGCTGACTCTGATCTGGCGGACTCACTAAGCACAAATGCTTTGTTTGTAAATTACGACTGAGTGTTAGTGTGCCCCGGGCTATCTGTCTGGTTTGAAATGATTCATCCTTTTACTTTTGATACTTAAGTATATATTAGAAATTGCATTTACTTTTCGTACTTAAGTAAATTTAAAAACAAATATTTTTAGACTTTCACTGAAAGTATTTTACTGGGTGACTGGAATTTTTCCTGGAGTCATTTTCTATTAAGGTATCTTTACTTTAACTTTTTCCACCACTGCCTCCTGCAGATACACCGACTCAATTCTGCCTAAAGCGAACAAATGGCGACAGTCTCCCTTTCATCTGACAACCCACATATGACCCACCACTGTCAATGCCCTCCCTCCAACATGGACTGGTGTCATAGACAGTATTGCTATAATGAGGGGTTAATGTGAGCAGCAACATTATGGAGGTGCTTTGAAGAACCTTTCTCACTTACCCCCTATTGGGTAAATTAATCGAATGAATAAGCAAATAGCCACTCTCCCATTCAGAGGACCAGAGGGGAAATCTGCATGGCTTTAAAAAGAAAGAAGTTTGTGTGCATCCCAAATGGCACCCTATTTTCTATGTGGTGCACTACTACTTTTGACAAAGGCCCATAGGGAATAGAATGTTATTTGGGACACAGGCCCCTTCTAGGACTGCCCTCCATTCCCCTTTGGTTTACTTCGGTCTGCTGCTCAGATCACTGTTTATAGGAAACACCATTCTAAATAAACTATATCCATCAGTTGTCACATGGCATCAACCACCTGGCTATTTATCGCTCTCCTTGTCAAAGGCGTTAAGGGGCGCTTTTTTTGGGGAAAAGGAGATTATCGCTAGAACCGTGTGTTGTATGCACTTGGCTGGGCTTGGTCTGTAATAATGTAGAATAAAAAAAGAGGTGGAGACAGAGGGAGACGGGGGAGACAGGGAGGGAGAGAGAGACAGACAGAGATAGACAGGGGTGGCAGGGGGAGACGGGTGGCAGGGGGAGACGGGTGGCAGGGGGAGACGGGTGGCAGGGGGAGACGGGGTGGTAGAGGGAGATTGGGGAGACAGGGAGGGAGAGAGAGACAGACAGAGATAGACAGGGGTGGCAGGGGGAGACGGGTTGGCAGAGGTCGGCGGGGGGATACGGGGTGGCAGGGGAGATGGGGGAGACGGGATGGTAGAGGGAGATTGGGGAGACGGGGTGGCAGAGGGAGACGGGGTGGCAGAGGGAGACGGGGTGGCAGAGGGAGATGGGTGGCAGGGGGAGATGGGAAGACGGGGTTGCTGCTGGTGGCGGGGGGAGACGGGGTGGCAGAGGGAGATTGGGGAGAAAGGGAGAGAGAGACAGACAGACAAAGATAGACAGGGGTGGCAGGGGGAGACGGGTGGCAGGGGGAGGCGGGGTGGCAGAGGGAGATGGGGAGACGGGTTGGCAGAGGTCGGCGGGGGGATACGGGGTGGCAGGGGAGATGGGGTGGAAGGGGGAGACGGGATGGTAGAGGGAGATTGGGGAGACGGGGTGGCAGAGGGTGGCAGGGGGAGACGGGGTGGCAGAGGGAGACGGGGTGGCAGAGGGAGACGGGGTGGCAGGGGGAGATGGGAAGACGGGGTTGCTGCTGGTGGTGGGGGGAGACGGGGTGGCAGAGGGAGACTGGGGAGACAGGGAGGGAGAGAGAGACAGACAGACAGACAAAGATAGACAGGGGTGGCAGGGGGAGACGGGTGGCAGGGGGAGGCGGGGTGGCAGAGGGAGATGGGGAGACGGGTTGGCAGAGGTCGGCGGGGGGATACGGGGTGGCAGGGGAGACTGGGTGGCAGAGGGAGACTGGGTGGCAGAGGGAGACTGGGTGGCAGAGGGAGACTGGGTGGCAGAGGGAGACTGGGTGGCAGGGGGAGACTGGGTGGCAGGGGGAGTTGGGAAGACGGGGTTGCTGCTGGTGGCGGGGGGAGACGGGGTGGCTGAGGGAGATGGGTGGCAGGAGGAGATGGGGTGGAAGGGGGAGACGGGGAGATGGGAAGACAGGGTGACAGAGGGTGATGGGGTGGAAGGGGGCGATGGGGAGACAGAGGCGGATACATAGATCCAACACATCAAACCTGCAGCCTGGCTGGCTGTTTTCTCTGGCATCACACATGGCCTAGATATTTCACTGGGATTCAGTGTTAATGACTGTTAAACTTGGGCTAAGCTAATACCATTAGCTCTTTCCGCTTTTTTCCTGTCCGTGTATACTTGTCTGTGTGTGTGTGTGTGTGTGTGTGCGTGCGTGCGATATGCCAGATTGTGATATAACTGTCATTACTTTGACCATACTAGAAATGTTGGATGGTAGGCTCAGAAACATTTCCTGTTGCTATATAATTGTTATTCCATGCACCAATTTAATCTCATGCTGTGGATTTCCCATAGAATTGATTGGTTGACTTCCTCCTTCGGCATTGAATCAAAATGGAAATGCCACGTAGTATCGCAGTGTGTCTGGCCTTTTATATTGTCTCCCATGGAGTTTGTCTGACAAGGATGTCTAAAACAGGCATTAAACCAACTGGTTGTTTTCTGGACCCGATAGAAGACCAGTGATTCTCCGATAACTCAACTCAGAACCCCACTTCCCTTGTTTGGCCCTCTTTCTGCTGATGTGTGGTTGAAAAATGCTTACGACTCTATAGAATGCTATAGAATGTTGTGTGGAACACAGTGTGTAATGGGAAGTTGTGTAGGGAGCGGATTAAGCTGTCGCGCCACACTGTGAACAGTCGACCTCGGCGGATTGATCAATGTCGTCCAGGCAGAAGATAATAAACTGGTTAGGGCTCTTCCCCATGGCTTTAATTGAACAAGTGCATGTCACACATACGTCCATCTAGGCAGAGAGCCTGCTGGGCATTGGATGTTTTGGATGTGGAGATACTTTACCAGGAGACTGTGTACTGTAAGTTAATCGAGAAGCTTCAGGCTTCAAGACGCTCTAAGCCTATCAAGGCTTCTCAACATGGACACTGGACGTGTGCGGGTAACGATTTTTTGAGCGGGGAATGTGGTTGTCTTTCAGTTTGTAGAGCATTTTTCGTGCTCTATTTTGACATTTCATCGGAGTGGTTTTAAGTGCTAAAATATACTCACTAGATATTTTTCAAGAAACTTAGGCCCTTCAATTTATCAGTTAAAACTATGGTTGACTCCTGGTGCTATTGGAATCTGTGTGTCTAAGGGCTATTCCCCACATTCTGTCCAGGTCCTCACTACAAACAGGTGGCAAGCTACACTTCTCAGAGCAGGACACTGTAGCTTCTCCCACAGCAACCATGTTCTCAATTATCAATGATATTATCCTATCAAAAGGGACGTATCAAGTAAAGTCTCGGCGCCAAATGAAGGCATAAACAACACATTCTGTTGCAGTTGTTTAGCCTACCAATTATTCAGAAAAATACAATTTTTGCTGCTGTTACCTGGGTTTGACAGAAGGTTATTCTAGACGTTTCTTTCCTTGCGTTTGTCTGAGAAAATAGCCTTTTCTGAAGACACTGGGTTGAAACATCATTGATTTAGAGAGATTCTGCAGAAGTCCCAACTGGACATTGACAAGTGTTCCCTCCACTCCCGCAACCCTATAGCAGTGAATGAAAAACCTCTTACACCTGCCTTATTCAGTAGTTCTCCAAACCTTTCGGAGCCCTATCCACTATTCATGATCCCGGGGAGAAGATTGTCTGACCTTTTCGTTAAAATGTTAGGGCAAATTAGTTGTCAAAGTTGCCAGACGTGGCTGCCATGCTAAAGCATCACACCCTGCGGGTGTTCCCTATGACAGCCTACCAGCCTTCTAACCTTTGAGCTACACAGGGAAAAAGAACCTAACTCCGAGTTAGTGGTTCAGTTCTCTTCCCGCTGACATTATGTCTCAATGACTCAGCGTTGTTACTTGAAGATTTCAGCCCCTGGTTCTGAATGTAGAACACAGTGAGAAAGACAGTGAGCTGAACATAACGATACCCAAAGACACACAGCATTATGTGTAACGTTTAAGACGATGTGGCAGATAGGCAGCACTTGCAGTGAACACAAGTGTTTGGAAAAATAGATGAAATACTCGATGCGTGCCTCTCTCAAATCTCTAATTAAGATAACGTTTGAGATGGGGGTTTATTCGGTGCAACAGGACCCAGTCCTAATTAGGTAGCCATCCATATTAGGAAACAATTTTTGCTAATTTAGTTCATTTGTCGACCCACTGTGAGTTATCCCCCCCCCCCACACACACACTTTTCACCTACTTCCTCCCCTGGATAACTAGTGGGTTTTTAACAAGGCCCAAATCTCAGCAAACTTTTATTGTGGAGTAAACAGTAATCCGCTGGTGAACAACCAGCCCCTAGAGTGCCTGACTTCATTACCTTACGTAATGGCTTTTAAAATAAATACTATTGCATTCCCTCAATGAGCATTAGTTATTCCTGTTTAGTAATCTGGTCGGGGTAGGGGGGGGTGTGTGAACAATTTAGGTCATTTTCAGCAAGATATTCAAAACCAAGTCTTTTTAGTCCTTCAAAAGAAAAAATAACTGAACATGTGACAGCATTGTGAAGTATTGCACTTTGTGTGAGATAATATTACTAGAGAGACACCACACCCCTCTCTTTCTCTCTCTGTGAATATTTGATGTAAAGGCATAGCTAAGAGGCCAGCCATGCAGTTCTGCTGAATGTCCAGTATACCCAATATCCTCTAACTGTATCAGCCTTGAGATGACACATATTCCCACAGTATAATTCAGAGTAAATACTGTTTCTCTGACTTTCCCACCTCTTGCTCATGTGGCCTCCCTCTGACCTTGAGGCTTCCATTTGATGAGGAGAGATCAAAGAAGAATCAAGGGTTACTGACTTTGGAAGTCTCTTGAACGTAAGATACAGTAGTACAAAGTTAACACCAGGCTTTTTGAATCTCGGTTTCAGACGTAGCCGTCCGTAGTTTGACTGTCCCCCCCGCATGCTAAGTTTTAGAGTTGAGTAATTGAATTTCGCATGTTGGCCTGTTTGGGTAGCCAAATAACCCTTTAACGTTCTTAGAGTGTACAAATACATTTGTCTGACCAGAACCCCAACCTGTACAGTATGGGGAACCATTAGCCTATTCATTATTTCTCAGTGATTATAATGTAGATAATGCCCATGTATTAACACTTAAAGCTAGCCGTCGGTCACTCATTACTGGTTGCACTCTCACCCTCTCAATACACAGCCTGAGTCACACAGAGCAGTGGATTCAAATAGGAGAGCCAGAGTAGTTAAAGTACATTCATCATGTCCTCTTCCTTGCCATCTCTCAGGCTATTAGGTCTCCCTTTTCCTTCTTTCTCCCTCCCTCTTTCTCTTTCCCCCTGCCTCTCTCTCCTTCCCTCTATCTCTGGCTAAGTTCAACATTGACTGTCGGCTAATTAAGGGCTATGATCAAGAGGATCAGCAGCCATTCCATCCATATTTGATGAGCTCTCTCTTGCGCTCTCTCTCTCTCTCTCTCTCTCTGTCTCTCTCTCCCTCTCTCTCTCTCTCTCTGATTTACACACAATGGGGGGTGGTTGTAATCAGCATTTTGGAAATGCAGGCAAATAATTATTTACTCAGATAATGGCAGTGTTTATGCAGGCGACGGATGGGCTTGATATTTTTTTCATATGATAAAATGCGACACTGATTAGGTAATGAGATGGTTGGGTGGCTGTCAGATATGTCCCAGATATGTTGACGTGTCATTGTCAGTCTGCTCATACAGTATTATCAGTATAATTTACAATACACCCAAATGAACATGACCTTACCTCTGCAGCCTATGAAACACCCTGACCTGTGAAACCATTTTTATTATGATAAAAAAAAATTGTGGGGGGGGGGGGGGGTTAGAGGTGCATTATGCATTTCAAACGATACGTTTATAAAACTTGTACCCGTAGGCTGCCACTCAAATGAAAGAACAAATGGTAAGAATTACATAGCGTTTAATAATAAATAAACAGGAGAAGTGCCTTCACCCTCAAACTCCCATCCCATTCCCCCAACCACACCCAGCCAACATGTCTTCATCCATGCATGCATGCATACATGCATGCATACATACATACATACATACATACATACATACATACATACATACATACATACATGCATGCATGCATACATACATACATACATACATACACACACACACACACACACACACACACACACACACACACACACACACACACACACACACACACACACACACACACACACACACACACACACAGTGGGGCAAAAAAGTATTTAGTCTGCCACCAATTGTGCAAGTTCTCCCACCTAAAAAGATGAGAGTCCTGTAATTTTCATCATCAACTATGACAGACAAAATTATTTTTGTGAAGTGCACCAGTCCCTCCTGCGGCAAAGCACCCCCACAACATGATGCTGCCACAGTTGGGAGGGTGTTCTTCGGCTTACAAGCATCCCCCTTTTTCTTCCAAACATAACGATGGTCATTATGGCCAAACAGTTCCATTTTTGTTTCCTCCAGCATCTTCACAAGGTCCTTTGCTGTTGTTCTGGGATTGATTTGCACTTTTCGCACCAAAGTGTGTTCACCTCTTTGAGACAGAACGTGTCTCCTTCCTGAGCAGTATGCCAGCTGCATGGTCCCATGGTGTTTATACTTGCATGCTATTTTTTGTACAGATGAATGTGGTCCCTTCAGGTGTTTGGAAATTGCTCCCAATTTATTTTTACCTTTATTTTACTAGGCAAGTCCGTTAAGAACAAATTCTTATTTTCAATAACGGCCTGTTCAGGGGCAGAACGACAGATTTGTACCTTGTCAGCTCAGGGGTTTGAACTTGTAACCTTTCGGTTACTAGTCCAACACTCTAACCACTAGGCTACCCTGCCGTCCCAATGATGAACCAGACTTATGGAGGTCTACAATTGTTTTTCTGAGGTCTTGGCTGATTTCTTTTTTTAATTTTCCCATGATGTCAAGCAAAGCGGCACTGAGTTTGAAGGTAGGCCTTGAAATGCATCCACAGGTACATCCACACCATTGACTCAAATGATGTCAATTAGCCTATCAGAAGCGTCTAAAGCCATGACATCATTTTCTGGAATATTCTAAGCTGTTTAAAGGCACAGTCAAGTTGGTGTATGTAAACTTGTGACCCACTGGAATTATAAGTGAAATAATCTGTCCGTAAATAATTGTTAGAAAAATTACTTGTGTCATGCACAAAGTATGTCCTAACTGACTTGCCAAAACTATAGTTCGTTAACAAGAAATTTGTGGAGTGGTTAAAAAACGAGTTTTAATGACTGCAACCTAAGTGTATGGTACCTTCCGACTTCAACTGTATATGTGATGTGAGGTGATTGCCATCTAAGAGGCAACATCTTTTTTTTGCGGTAGTGCTGTCTGCCGGCAGTAATTATCTCTGATTGATTAAGAGATTCAAGGAGCTATCATCATTAACTAACATAATAGATGCAAAACATTGAATATTTATATTCATGCAGTTCAAAACTCATTTTGTAACTTTGCCTCAGAAGTGTTAACTGCAGGGCACTCCCACATCATATGGAAGAATGTGCCTTCCTGATTTAGGAGACACAGTGAACAGTTGGGAGTTGGAGCCATTCTCATCGTAAAACGTTTCCTTAGTTTTAAATACAGGCTGTGAACAAACTTGTATAAATTGATGGTTCGGATTATGGGATGCCTTGCTCATACTTGTTCCAATTCTGTTGCCGTTAAAGGGTTGTTCAGATTCAATTAGATCTGTGCACCATACTGTTTTTATGACTAACTCAGAATATGAGCTTTCCAGAAGTTGTTTATATATTACAGAGATCAGTCCTTTCGGGAGCCCAGATAATGTTTTTATAAATCCTATTATTTGGATGGCTGACCTAAGTTGTACATATAGAAAAAAAAGATTTGCCTAGTAATGTGTTTGACTTTCAAATCTTGGAATGTTCCCAAACCATTACTATCCATGATATTGGCAAGGGTATGAAGTCAACATTTGGACCATTGGGGGAGATCAAAATACATTATTGTGAAATACTGTTTGATTCCCAGTTGCATTGTTTTTCAAATCCCAATAGCCAGGGGGAAACAAGGGAAGCATTTAACTATGGAAATTCAGCTGTGGCAATATACAGCGCCTTCAGAAAGTTTACCCTGCCTGTTGTTACAGTCTGCATTTCAAATGGATTACATTGAGATGTTGTGTCACTGGCCTACACACACAAAAACCCATAATGTCAAAGTGGAATTATGTTTTTAGAAATGTTTACAAATTTAATAAAAAAATTAAACGCTGAAATGTCTTTAGTCATTAAGTATTCAACCCCTTTGTTATGGCAAGCCTAAATAAAACATATAAAAACAAGTGCTTAACAAGGTTTACATAATGAGTTGCATGGACAATTATAGCATTCAACATGATTTTTGAATGACTACAGTACCTCATATCTGTACCCCACACATGCAATTATCTGTAAGGTCCATCAGGTGAGCAGTGAACTTCAAACACAGATTCAACCACAAAGACCAGGGAGGCTTTCCAAAGTTTCGCAAAGAAGGGCACCTATTGGCAGATTGGCAAACATAACAAAAAGCAGACATTAAATATCCCTTTGAGCATGGCAAAGTTATTAATTACACTGTGGATGGTGTATCAGTATACAGTGCCTTGCAAAAGTATTCATCCCCCTTGGAGTTTTTCCTATTTTGTTGTATTACAACCTGTAATTTAAATAGGTTTTTATTTTCGATTTCATGTAATAGACATACACAAAATAGTCCAAATTGGTGAAGTGAAACGAAAAAAAAAATGTATTTAAAAAAAATCTAAAACGGAAAAGTGGTCCGTGCATATGTATTCACCCCCTTTGCTATGAAGGCCCTAAATAAGATCTGGTGCAACCAATTACCTTCAGAAGTCACATAATTAGTTAAATAAAGTCCACCTGTGTGCAAGCTAAGTGTCACATGATCTGTCACATGATCTCAGTATATACACGCCTATTCTGAAAGGCCCCAGAGTCTGCAACACCACTAAGCAAGGGGCACCACCAAGCAAGCAACACCATGAAGACCAAGAAGTTCTCCAAACAGGCCAAGGACAAAGTTGTGGAGAAGTACAGATCAGGGTTGTGTTATAAAAAAATATCAGAAACTTTGAACCTCCCACAGAGCACCATTAAAGCCATTATTCAAAAATGGAAAGAATTTGGCACCACAACAAACCTGCCAAGCGAGGGCCGCACACCAAAACTCACGGACCAGGCAAGGAGGGCATTAATCAGAGAGGTAACAAAGATAACCCTGAAGGAGAAGCAAAGCTCCACAGCAGAGATTGGAGTATCTGTCCATAGGACCACTTTAAGCTGTACAATCCACAGAGCTGGGCGTTACGGAAGTGTGGCCAGAAAAAAAGCTCTTGCTTAAAGAAAAAAATAAGCAAACATGTTTGGTGTTCGCCAAAAAGGCATTCGGGAGACTCCCCAAACATATTGAAGAAGGTACTCTGGTGAGATGAGACTAAAATTGAGTTTTTGGCCATCAAGGAAAACGCTATGTCTGGTGCAACCCCAACATCTCTCATCACCCCAAGAACACCATCCCGACAGTGAAGCATGGTGGTTGCAGCATAATGCTATGGGGATGTTTTTCATCGGCAGGGACTGGGAATATGGTCAGAATTTTAGGATGGCACTAAATACAGGGGAATTCTTGAGGGAAAACTGTTTCAGACTTTCAGGGATTTGAGACAGGGAGTGAGGTTCACCTTCAAGCAGGGCAATAACCCTAAGCATACTGCTCAAGCAAAACTTGAGTGGTTTAAGGGGAAACATGTAAATGTCTTGGAATGGCCTAGTCAAAGCCCAGACATCAATCCAATTGAGAATTTGTGGTATGGCTTAAAGATTGATGTACACCATTGGAATCCATCGAACTCGAAGGAGCTGGAGCAGTTTTGCCTCGAAGAATGGGCAACAATCTCAGTGGCTAGATGTGCTAAGCTTATAGAGACATACCCCAAGAGACTTGCAGCTGTAATTGCTGCAAAAGGTGGCTCTACAAAATATTGACTTTTGGGGGGGGGGGGGGGGTGAATAGTGATGCACGCTCAAGTTTTCTGTTTCTTTGTCTTATTTCTTGTTTGTTACACAATAAAAAATATTTTGCATCTTCAAAGTGGTAGGCATGTTGTGTAAATCAAATGATACAAACCCCCCAAAAATACATTTTATTTCCAGGTTGTAAGGCAACAAAATAGGAAAAATGCCAAGGGGGGTGAATACTTTCGCAAGCCACTGTTCCCAGTCACTACAAAGATACAGGTGTCCTTCATAACTCAGTTTCCATATAGGAAGGAAACCTCTCAGGGATTTCACCATGAGGCCAATGGTGACTTTGAAACAGTTAGAGTTTTTAATGGCTGTGATAGAAAACTGATGATGGATCAACATAATTGTAGTTATTTCACAATAATAACCTAAAAGACAGAGTGAAAAGAAGGAAGCTTGTACACAATACAAATATTCCAAAACATGTATCCTGTTTGCAATAAGGCACTAAAGTAAGAAATTAACTTCAAGTCCTGAATACAAAGAGTTATGTTTGGGGCAAATCCAACACATCACTGAGTACCACTTATCAGATTTTTTTAAGCATGGTGACGGCTGCATCATGTTATGGGTATGCTTGTCATCAGCAAGGACTAATTAGCTTTTTTGATTAAAACAAATGGAACGGAGCTTATCATAGGCAAAATCCTAGAGGAAAAACTGTTTCTGTCTCCCAGACACTGGGAGACAAATTCACCTTTCTGCAGGACAAGAACCTAAAACACACGGGCAGATCTACACTGGAGTTGCTTACCAAGATGATGTGGAATGTTCCTCAGTGGCCTAGTTACAGTTTTGACATAAATCAGCTTGAAAATCTATGACAAGATTTTAAAATGGCTGTCTAGCAATGATCAACAACCAATTTGACAGAGCTTGAAGTATATTTATGCAAATATTGTACAATCCTGGTGGGCAAAGCTCTTAAAAACTTTCCCAGACAGACTCACAGCTGTAATTGCTGCCAAAGGTGATTCTAATATTTATTGACTCAGGGGTGTGAATAACTATGTACAGTAAATTAGATATTTCTGTATTTCATTTTCAATAAATTAGACACATTTTCTAAAAACATGTTTTCACTTTGTTATTGTGTATAGATGAGTGAGAGGGAAAAAAATAATTCAATCAATTTAGAATTTAGGCTGTAACACAACAAAATGTGGAATTAGTCAAGTGGCATGAATTATTTTTGAAGGCACTGTATTCAATTTAACAGTATATATTTGGCCAGTTCAAGCAATGGGGATATTCGTCCATCTACTGAGTGATCTGGGTTACCTTGATTTACTTAAAGGTAATTGGAAACAGGTTAATAACCTTATCGTTTAACTGTACATACAGTGTAATATAATAAGTCAGACGCCTTCAACCAACACAAGGTTGTCTGGAGTAGACTGGCCTGAATAGCTATTCTCCTTATTTCAGTGTCACCCTGTAAACCTGCAATTTTTATTTTTACGAGCCAGACCCCATTTCTGGAGGGCAAAGGCATGTTAAAAGGAATGTGGATCCACAAATGAGATCGCCTGAATGGGGTATTATGGAGAGGGCATAGGTGGAATTGTTGCATCTGGCAGCCACCTTTACAAATGGCATTTAAAGATTAGCAGCATAGACATTGAAATGGCATCTGGAATTAGATGACGGAATGCACTGGTGTCACATTGAAATATAATAGATATTTGAGAAATGGACAGAGTTTATTTTATTTTTATACCAATGGGGCAAATTTAAAATGGGCTCTTGGAGCACCTTCAGGAATTGCCTGATTTGAGCCATTGCTCCGCCTACATACTTTAACCTCGCAATGAGAAACATTGTTATTTTGAACAAAAGTAAACGGAACAAAACTGTGAAGTTAATCAATATACACTACTATTCAAAAGATTGGTCACTTAGAAATGTCCTTGTTTTTTAAAAGAAAAAAACATTTTTTTCTGTCCATTTAAATTAACATCAAATTGATCAGAAATACAGTGTAGACATTGTTAATGTTGCAAATGACTGACTATTATAGCTGGAAACGGCTGATTTATTTTCATGGAATGTCTACGTAGGCGTACAGAGGCCCATTATCAGTAACCATCACTCCTGTGTTCCAATGGCACATTGTGTTAGCTAGTCCAAGTTTATAATTTTAAAAGGCTAATTGATCATTAGAAAACCCTTTTGCAATTATGTTAGTACAGATGAAAATGGTTGTTCTTATTAAAGAAGCAATAAAACTGGCCTTCTTTAGACTAGTTGAGTATCTGGAGAATCAGCATTTGTGGGGTTGATTACAGACTCAAAATGGCTAGAAAAAAATAACTTTCTTCCCAAACTCATCAGTCTATTCTTGTTCTGAGAAATGAAGGCTATTCCATGCAAGAATTTGCCAAGTAACTGAAGATCTCGTACAATGCTGTGGACTACTCCCTTCAGAGAACAGCGCAAACTATCTATAACCAGAATAGAAAGAGGCGTGGGAGGCCCCGGTGCACAACTGAGTAAGAGGACAAGTATATTAGAGTGTCTAGTTTGAGAAACAGACGGCTCACACGTCCTCAACTGGCAGCTTCATTAAATAGTGCCCTCAAAACACCAGTCTCAACGTCAACCGTGAAGAGGCAGAGTTGCAATGAAAAAAACATTTCTCAGATAGAAAATATTAAGATGGGCAAAAGAACACAGAAGGCCAGCATCCCGGAGTCGCCTCTCCACTGTTGATGTTGAGACTGGTTTTTGTGGGTACTATTTATTGAAGCTGCCAGTTGAGGACTTGTGAGACATCTGTTTCTCAAATTAGACACTAATGTACTTGTCCTCTTGCTCAGTTGTGCACCGAGGCCTCCCACTCCTCTTTCTATTCTGGTTGGAGACAGTTTGAGCTGTTCTGTGAAGGGAGTACGCAGCGTGGAATACCCTTCATTTCTCAGAACAAGAATAGACTGAAGAGTTTCAGAAGAAAGTTATTTGTTTCTGGCCATTTTGAGCCTGTAATCAAACCCACAAATGCTGATGCTCCAGATTCTCAACTAGTCTAAAGAAGGCCAGTTTTATTGCTTCTTTAATCCGCACAACATTTTTAAGCTGTGCTAACATAATTGCAGAAGGGTTTTCTAATGATCAATTAGCCTTTTAAAATTATAAACTTGGACTAGCCAACACAATGTGCCATTGGAACACAGGAGTGATGGTTGCTGATAATGGGCCGCTGTACGCCTATGTAGATTTTCCATAAAAAATCAGCCATTTCCGGCTACAATAGTCATTTACAAAATTAACAATGTCTACACTGTATTTCTGATCAATGTGATGCTATTTTTTAATGGCCAAAATGTGTGTATATATATATATATATTTCAAAAACAAGGACATTTCTAAGTGACCCCAAACTTTTCAACGGTAGTAGGCACTACCGGCACAGAGGGAGTTTTTCTAAATTTGAATTTGGTTTACCCAATTTGACTCTATTCCCTTGTTTTGACAATCGTGCCACAACTGGGACCAATGCCCAGTGCTCACACAAGTCTGACGAAATGAAATCCCTGCAAATGCAAGGCATTGCAATGGGATGATCAAACACACATGATGCAACCAACACGTGTCACAAACCAATTCCAAACAAGATTCGATAACTGCACAAAGTACAGTTGGAACTTGTGTGGGGCCTATTCTGAGTTGGACAACACTGTATATACTCATGTGATCTTAATTAATAACCGCCTTTAGCCTCTGTCACCCCTCTCTGTCCTCCTCTACTATGTCGTTATTGTGTTTGTCCCCCTGCTGTCCCTTCTCTCTCCATGGCCCATCTCTGAGGAGGCTGAAGCAGCTCTGATAGATGTAGCTGGCCCCTGTGAGTGGCACACACACACACGCGCGCGCACACACACACACACACACACACGGACCTGTATTTTAAGTGGTATTCAAGTAATCACTCATTGCTGAAACATGATCTGGGTCTGTTTACCTTTGCAATGAACCAATATTGTTCACATTACCAAGACCTGAACTGACTACCCTGCCAGAGTTCACAAACAATCACACATAATCCCAACACAAGATTACAATCAAATTGGTTTCAGAGACCCATCTCCTTTTAGATGTATAAAATGTGTCTCACCCTGCTAACTACCTAAGACACCTTCCGTTTAAATTGTGAACAGTTTATCGGCACATTCATTTCCCCAAGCAAGCTTGGATCCGCAGATATGCAGATACAAACGATAAATATGCACATATTTATCTACAGTAAACACGGCCTCTCTGGAAAAACTGTTACCCTTTTGACGTTTATAGCCTTCGCACAGCTTTGCTGCTCTTGCCAGCACAGCATGAATGGAATTAAAAGCTCACTTTTATGCTTATTGCAATCTGTCTTACTTCAGTGGAGAAAAGAGAGCCGGCGACAGGTGGTGGTTTTTAATGCTGAAGGGAATCCAAAATGGCCATCACGATGTGAACTTGTTTGTTTACAAGTTGTTGTGTATAAGCCTTACTTGGCCAGGTGTCAGGGGCTTATGAGCCAGACTGAGGAGTTTGGCTCTTTAGACTAGAGGCTGGTTTAATAGGAACAGACATAATAGGGCCTAAGTTTAGATCGAAAGCGTGCTCCTAGCCAGGTCAGGATGGACCCACCTGTCTATTTCCAGTGAACTACATTGATCTCTGTTCTCTGGAAACATTGATCTCCAGTTAGAAAATAACAAAAGTATTGAATGCTCCGTTTACACGGAAGAGTACCAGTTTACTGCCATTACCCAGTTCTCTCTCACTATTTCACAATCAACTATCTGTGATCAGACTAACCATAATTGATAGCTTTGTTGTTGGTGTGAGCCAAACACGTCAGTGCTGTGTTTTACTTGCAACGTTTTTCCGGTAGAATTGATATTTCCTTTCAGCCACAATCTTATAGACAAAGAGATAGCAGTACTTTATGTTCATCCTACAAATAGTGTACAAAGGACACTTAAAAGCATGCATATTATGTGGCTAACAAGTGGTAGCAGTTAGCAGTAGATGGCTAACATCGTAATTAATGTTACTTTACAGTTGGTTCTTACAGGCCCTAGACAAAACTAAAATAAATGCCATATTTGCTTTAATAAGATAACAACAGAAGCTAACTGGCAGACAGTCTTTACCAGCCATTAGTCTAGTAAACACAACCCCTGAGGAGACCAATCTACTTGCTATTTGCTGACCTCGTGCTCTTTCTTGTGGACAGAAGAGATGCCAAACGCTGCAGCTTGTTACGGATATTTATCTGCATAATTGTGGTTTCCATGCCGGCCAGACAGTGAGCGGCCGTAGTCCCACAGTGTTTCATGGCTACTAGGTGCGTTGATCAGCTCTCCGCTGTGGGAAAACTGGTCGAATCCAGATAGAACCCATTTTATGTCATATGCAGATGAATAATCAGGTAAGTGGCTATGTTGCGCAGGTGTTGTACTACATACATTTTTATTTCTTCGCTGCTCTTATGCCGTCCATTAACATTTCAGGGGGCTTAGTATGACCTCAGTATCTAATCCAAAAAGAGAGATGCCTTTCTGAATTATGAATCAACCAAGTGGGAGATATCATGACGAAGAGTGGCATTTTCTGTGCAACACCTACGTCAGAGTGAAGGATTTTGTCGTGGCGTTGAGGAGTGTTTGCGGCTTACATGAGCTACAGGTGCTCTGTCATACATACTGCACGGATGTACACACACACACACACACACACACACACACACACACACACACACACACACACACACACGCACGCGCGCGCATACTCTCACATGCGCACACATGTACAGTACACAAGCAGAACCCTACACCCGCATGCAATCACTCATCCACAAACACACAGCCACACACAACCAGGCTCACGATTTGCAGTTGTGGTGTCTTCTCGTGAAAGCATTTAAAGCTATACTTTTTTAAAGGTAGGGCAGAAAACACTTTGGGGGATTATCTTGCTCTCCCTCGACTCCCTCCATTTCCCTCGCTCTCTGTCTCCATAGACCCTCACACTCTTTCTCTCCCTCAGCATTTCTCATCCAGCCTTTCAACTCTCTCTCCCACATATAATTACTGCCATTATGCTTCATTACTGCAGTCTTAGGGCTGTTTGGATGGGGGTTGTTGGACAGTTTCCACCCTGTTACACACTACTTTGCTTGCCACAGCTCTTTAGCTACCTGAAGAGAGCTACTGTACTCTACAGTGGGAGGGATTGTATTTTAGAAGCATTCATTGTCATAGGCTTAGGACATTACAACCTGAATGCAATGCATTTTGAAAACAAACTCTTGCATCCAAAGTTTACGTTTTCGAAAGGGTAGGAAATGGTTGAGACAAAAAAAGAATCGCATTCAGAAATTGCGTTCACATTCTAGCCGCACTACAAGACTGTTCTGGATTTACCCTACACTCCCGGTTACAGTGTTTGATTTAATATGGGTCTTTTAGTGTGTTTTAATTTCAAAGGATAAATCTATACAATCTTTTCTCCAGTGCATGGCTATGGCCTTTCCCTGACAAAACTATCACTGGAGCACTGCAGAGTAATTAGCACGTGTACGTGATCATTAGGAAATCAATTGATCAGTTGATAATGATAATGGTGACGGAATCCTCTGGGGTTGCTGGCTGATTAGCTGGATCCAGACTAAAATGACCAGACTCTGCTTCTGCTCATTGCACATTGACAGAACCAGTTTCTGTTAGGCCTACCGTGGATGTCTCATGCAAGTTCAAATGTCGTATTGCAAGTAGCGCTAACCACTACGACATTACCCCCCCCCCCCCCATGTTTGTGAGTGTTAAAACTCTTGGAATGTGTGTGTTTTTTTGTAACTCTTTCTAATTTGTATTTTTTCAGTTACAGTGTAAACAATGCTTGAAATACAGCACATTGCACATGTGATTTTATACATTCTATATATGATGGGAACATGCTTTTTGAACGAGGTAGGAATGTACAGTATATGCCCATACAAAAATATCAAAATGAATAGAACAATTATAATAAATAAGGTAGTTAAATGAAATACAAAGTTTAGGTAGGCAGTTTACTGTAGAGTAAAGGGACGTTGCAGTGTTTCTACATAGGTAAAGAAAGGCTGCAGCATTCAGAAGAACCCTGTAGGGTATATATTTGATCTTTCCCAATTGACTAAAGTGTAAGACACCTTTAATCCACACAAAATGAGAAGGAGGAGAGGGTGATTTCCACAGAAGTAAGTGGTTTTTACTCAAATGTTTTTGGTATAACCTGAATGCAGCAGAATGTGTCAAAGCAGCCAATGAGGATGACATGCATAAAGATTCTATCTTCAACTATGCTGGAATGATATGTGGGGTATCTGCACGTACCCAGTACTGAATTACACAGAAGTTGGCACCACGATAATAGAACTGGAAATTAGGTAGGGCTATACCCCCTAAGGGTTTAGGCTTTTGCAGCAACACCTTGCCGAGCCTTGTTTTTTTTAAATTCCAGATGAAGTCTGAGTTAATACCATCGTGTTTTTGAAAGAAAGATTTGGGAATAAAAATAAGTATACATTGAAAGAGGTAGGAGAATTTAGGAAGGATATGCAATTTATCCAAATTAATTTGACCAGCTAATGAAAGGGGGGAGTAGTGACCATCTTTCAAGAATCTTTACCCACCAGAGTAAGGAGAAGAGTAAAACTAGCCGTAAAAAGGTTATCAAATTTGTCCGTGACATCTACCCCCAAGTGTGTACATTTATCCAGGACGACTCTGAAAGGCAAAGTGTGTAAAACTCTGAAATGTAAACCAGTTGAAAGTTACACTGTTCTCAGAGGTAGCAGTGAGATGTAGATACGTTTTGACATGGCGCACTTAGCATTCAGAGGAGTCATCTCTCCTGTGATTGTAATAAACAATGTAGGTGGTTGACGTCAGGGAGGGAATAGCCCAAATAGAAATGGTGAGGCATCCGTACATAAGACGTCTGCACGCAAGTGGATTCCCTGCTCTCTCCTTTTTTAAACTTGTCTCTCAACTCACACAGACACCTTTTCCTTCTGTCACCCTCTTTTACTTTCTCTCTCTATCCTCATCTTTACTGTCTCACATTCGCTCTTGCTCTCTATCTTTTCTCTCTTTCCCTCTCTGTCTCTCTCTCTCTCTCTCTCTCCATGACATGACTTGGACACCTGATAAATATTTCATGATATTTCTCTGCCCCCACGCAAATAAATGATGCTATAAAAACACAAACAGTGCCCTCCTGGAAGTGTGTGTGTGTGTGTGTGTGTGTGTGTGTGTGCCTCATCCCGGAAGGTACAGCAGTGGCAGGCAATGGCACTAAGGGCATTGTTTGAGCACATAGGGAGATACAGTTCAATGATTTCACAATAGGATCTGAGCTCAACATACATGCCAGTGCCTAGACACTGACAAGAATGGTTTAAGGATTACATATGCAGTGCTATATCATAGGGTGACACGAAAAGCACACGGAGCGTACACTTTAAAGCACACGGAGCGTACACTTTAAAGCACACGGAGTGTACACGAAAACCACATGGACCCGGCCTCCAACACATCAGACATTCTCCTCTCATCACACCCCTGACCACTAGCCTAAAGCACCGCTGCACATGTAGAAAGAGCTAGTTGACAAGCACAGTAGCAGAATATTCCAGCATGCCGCTAGTTCCACAACCCCTCTTTCCATGGCTATGCCTGGCTGATTTCTGTGTATTGATTTTCATTGAAGGGAAAACAGTGCATTCACAATCTAGATGTAACAGCAAAGGTGAGCACGACCGGCTGCACGAGTAAACAAGTTCCAGGCAGTTTCCCATATTCCTTCTCTTCTCTCTCCCTCTGTATCTTAGCCCCCGGGCCACTTGGTGTGAAGCCAACTGGAGAGAATGGCTGTATCTTTAAAATAGGAAGGTGATCTCTGCTAATTCATCATGTGATGGGACTCTACTCAGACCATGTGCTCATCAAACAAGGAGGAAATTGGACTTGGATGTTAGAAATGATGCACCGAGGATTTTGAGTTTTTAAATTGGATTGGGTTTTTGTTGGGCTGCTCAAGATCCCTTTTTTTCTTTCCCTATCTCTCGTTTCCCCCTCCCTCCTTCCTCTCATTTTCCTCTCATTCAAGTGCAAAGCAGAGCTGATGACACTCATTAAATCAGACTCTGAATTTATTTTTACTTCTTTTTTTTCTTCTCGCCACAGTGATACAGCATGACAGCCGCTCGTGCTTTCAGTCTGCCGTTTCGGAATAGTGTCTCTTTTTTATTGGTGTTGACGTAATGAGTAGTGATTCATTTGGTGAAAAAAAACATTGTTTCTCAAGGGCTGCCCAGCTGCGGAGAAAAGTGTGTGACGTCAAAGCGCCACGGAACTTTAGGCTATTTAAGACGCATTTAAGAGCTCTAAAACGCCCAGCGTTTAAAAGTGTTCAATGGCTGCAGATTTACAGTTGTTTCTCTCCTCTCCCTCACTCGTCATCCCTCTTACGAAGACCCTTTTGTGAGGCCAGATGCATGGTCAATAGTATTATAGTCACGTTTTAAACGGAGGGCCTATGTGAGATGGTTGAGAGCGGAATAGCGCAGTGTGTTCAATGGAAAATCTCCCTTGCTCAAGATCAAAATCCAATATGTGATCTTTTTGTTATGTTTCATGTACTCATGCTGCCCCAACTGAGAATACAAGATACTATAGAGTAGAGTGCGCTGTTCTTTCAATTTTGTCCATGAAGGGAACCTTGAGCGCGTTTGAACCACTCATTATAGGAGCATTTTCTCAATGGGACATGTTGCCTATCTATGAGCTGTGGCCCACGCAGTACAAGTATGCCTTGACAAAAGATCGGACCCACAGATGGGATCTATTCTTCAGACTCGTAGAACATTCCCTGGATTGAACCAGATCTACATTTCTGCTATGACAATCATTATAAGACTGCTTGTTTGTTTGGATGTGCACGTGTCTGTTGTGGTATATGTGTAGCCTCAAAACATGGTTAAAGCTCTAATTTTGATATAATGGATTGTCAGTCCTATGAATTTAGGAGGGGTTACATTTCTCTAGCCCCATCTCTCAGCTTTTTACCGAAACACAATTTTTTCAACTGCTAATAGGCAGTTGATTAAGGAGACTGTACTGAACTTGATACTGATAGAAACATGTCACAGATGACATTACTCAAAGAACATTAGGTTGTTATACACTAAATCAAGGATAGTTGAAATCACAGTATCCAAAAATATTGGGTTAAATTGAATCTACTGGGACTTAAAACCTCTTAGATGTATCGTGCCCTGTTTAAGGGACCTGAGTTGTTCTGGTTCCGGTTAAAACCGCCATTTTTGCTTGTAAATCGATCTCTTGACATTGTGGAGCATTGAGCGGTAGCCCTGGTTCCCATGGACACAGTAGTATATTTTGTCCGCCTGTGTGACGTAGGATGTGAAATCTGTACCACTTGAAGATGGAATGTCCCTCTTCCGACTCTACGTCAACTGCTGGCTGTCAAAGCCACTGACAAAGCATCTGCCTGCAATTCCTACATCGTAGCGCAGCAGGAGAGAGTGGTTTGAGAGATCAATTTAGAGCCACTAATCTAAAATAATTCCTAGATTTTATACTTACTTTCATAGAATGACAACGAGTTCACAAAGCCAAGCTAGAGGTCTGTGTGACGTTCACAGCAGTGGGGGCAGATGTTTTGATCAAGAGAAACCTATGCAAATTGTCTCTAACACTGAACATACAACTATGTATTTTACAGTTATAAGGAAGGTGAAATGTTATAGTTAGTCATTTTATAATTTGTATATACTACAGTGTATTCGGAAAGTGTTCAGACCCCTTCCCTTTCTCCACATTTTGTTACGTTACAGCCTTATTCTAAAATGGAGTCAATAAAAACTATCTACACATAATACCCCATAATGACAAAGCAAAAACAGGTTTTTAGACATTTTTCAAACATATTAAAGATGAAACCCCAAAAATAACATATTTACATAAGTAATCAGACCCTTTGCTATGAGACTCGAACTTGAGCTAAGGTGCATCCTTTTTCCGTTGATCATCCTTGAGATGTTTCTACAACTTGATTCAATTCAATTGATTGGACATGATTTGGAAATGCACACACCTGTCTATATAAAGTCCCACAGTTGACCGGGGACTTTAATGCAGGCAAAATCCGTTTTACCTCATTTCTACCAGCATGTCACGTGCAACTAGAGTAAAAAAACTCTTGACCACCTTTACTCCACCCACATACAAAGCTATCCACCGCCCTCCATTTGGCAAATCTGACTATAATTATATCCTCATGATTCCAGCTTACAAGCAAAAACTAAAGCAGGAAGTACCAGTGACTCGCTCAACAGGGAAGTGGTCAGACGGCGCGGATGCTATGCTACAGGACTGTTTTGCAAGCACAGACTGGAATATGATCCTGGATTCATCCAATGGCATTGAGGAGCATATCATCTCAGTTATCGGATTCATCAATAAGTTAATCGACGTCGTCATCCCCACAGTGGCCATATGTACAAATCCCAACCAGAAGCCATGGATTACAGGCAACATCCGCATCAAGCTAAAGGCTAGAGCTGCCACTTTCAAGGAGGGGGATACTAATCCGGACACTTATAAGAAATCGCGCAATGCCCTCAGACAAACCATCAAACAAGCAAAGCGTCAATATAGGATTAAGATTGAATCCTAATACACCGGCTCTGACGCTCGCTCGTTGGATGTGGCAGGGCTAATAAGCTATTACGGACTACAAAGGGAAACCCAGACAAAAGCTGCCCAATGACAAGATCCTACCAGATGAGCTAAATGCCTTTTATGCTTGCTTCGAGGCAAGCAACACTGAAGCATGCACTAGAGCACCAGCTGTTCTGGACGACTGTGTGTTAACGCTCTCAGTAGCCGATGTGAGTCCTTTAAACAGGTCAACATTCACAAAGCCACGGGGCCAGACAGATTACCAGGATGTTTACTCAAAGCATGACATTTTCAACCTGCGAAGGTAACCTGCCTAAATTACTACCGTCCCATAGCATTCACGTTGGTAGCCATAATGTGCTTTGAAATGCTGGTCAAGGCTCATATCAACAGAATCCTCACGGATACCCTAGAACCACTCCAATTCAGATACCGCCCCAACAGATCCACAGATGACACCATCTCAATCACACTCCACGCTGCCCTTTCCCACCTGGACAAAAGGAACACCTATGTGAGAATGCTGTTCATTGACTACAGCTCAGCGTTCAACACCATAGTGCCCACGAAGCTCATCACTAAGCTAAGGACCCTGGGACTAAACACCTCCCTCTGCAACTGGATCCTGGACTTCCACCCACAGGTAGTAAGAGTAGGCAATAGCACTGGGGCCCCTCAGGGGTGTGTACTTAGTCCTCTCCTGTACTCCCTGTTCACCCATGACTGCGTGGCCAAACACGACTCCAAAACCATTATTAAGTTTGCTGAGGACACAACAGTGGTAAGCCTGATCACCGACAACAATGAGACGGGAGGAGGTCAGAGACCTGACAGTTTGGTGCCAGGACAACATCCTCTCCCTCAATGTGAGCAAGAAAAAGGAGGTGATCATGGACTACAGGAAAAGGAGGACCAAACAGGCCCCCATTGACATCAACCAGGCTGTAGTGGAGCGGGTTGAGAGTTTCAAGTTCCTTGGTGTCCAATTCACCAACTAATTTTCATGGTCCAAACATACCGAGACAGTCGTGAAGAGGGCACAACAACACCTTTTCCCCCTCAGGAGACTGAAAAGAGTTGGCATGGGTCCCCAGATCTTAAAAAAGTTCTACAGCTGCACCATCGAGAGCATCCTGAACGGTTGCATCACTGCCTGGTATGGCAACTGCTCGGCATCTGACCGTAAGGCGCTACAGAGAGTAATGCTCACGGCCCAGTACATCACTGGGGCCAAGCTTCCTGCCATCCAGGACCTATATAATAAGCGGTGTCTGAAGAAAGCCCAAACAATTGTCAAAGACTCCAGTCACCCAAATCATAGACTGTTTTGTCTGCTACCGCACGGCAAGCGATACCAGAACGCCAAGTCTAGGACCAAAAGGCTCCTTAACAGCTTCTACCTCCAAGCCATAAGACTGCTGAACAATTAATCAAATGACCACCGGACTATTTACATTGACACCTACCCCCCCTCCATTTGTTTTGTACACTGCTGCTACTCGCTGTTTATTATCTATGCACAGTCACTTCACCCCTAACTACATGTACAAATGGCCTCGACTAACCTGTACCCCTGCACATTGACTCGGTACCGGTACCCCCTGTATTTAGCCTCATTACTGTTATTTTATTGTGTTACTTTTATATTATATTTTACTTTAGTTTATTTGGTAAATATTTTCTTAACTCTACTTGAACAGCACTGTTGGGTAAGGGCTTGTTAGTAAGAATTTCACAGTAAGGTCTACACTTGTTGTATTCGGCATGTCACAAATAAAGTTTGATTTGATTTGACAGTGCTTGTCACAGCAAAAACCAAATGAAGGAATTGACGTAGAGCTCCGAGACGGGATTGTATCGAGGCACAGATCTGAGGAAGGCTACCAAAAAATGTCTGCAGCATTGAAGGTGCCCAAGAACACAGTGGGCTCCATCATTCTTAAATGGAAGAAGTTTGGAACCACCGAGATTCTTCCTTGAGCTGGCCACCTGGCCAAACTGAGCAATCAGGGGAGAAGAGCCTTGGACAGGGAAGTGACCAAGAACCTGATGGTCACTCTGACAGAGCTCCAGAGATCCTCTGTGGAGATGGGAGAACCTTCCAGAAGGACAACCATCTCTGCAGCATTCTACCAAGCAGGCCTTTGTGGTTTAGTGGTCAGACGGAAACAACCCCTCAGTAAAAGGTACATGACAGCCGATTGAGGTTTGTGAAAAGGCACCTGAAGGACTCTAACCATGAGGAACCAGATTCTCTGGTCTGACAAAGCCAAGATTCGACCTCTTTTGCCTGGATGCCAAGTGTCACGTCTTGAGGAAACCTGGCACCATTCCTACGGTTAAGCATGGTGGTGGTGGTAGCATCATGCTGTGGCGAATGTTTTTCAGTGGCAGGAAGACTAGTCAGGATCGAGGGAAAGATGAACGGAGCAATGAAAAACTGGTCCAGAGCGCACAGGACCTCAGACTGGGGTGAACTGAAACAAACTGAAATGACCCTAAGCACACAACCAATACAACGGAGGAGTGGCTTCGGGACAAGTCTCTGAATGTCCTTGAGTGGCCCAGCCAGAGCCCGGACTTAAACCTGATCGAAAGTCTAGAGAGACCTGAAAATAGCTGTGCAGAAACGCTCCCCATCCAACCTGACAGAGCTTGAGAGGATCTGCAGAGAAGAAACAGAGAAACTCCCCAAATACAGGTGTTCCAAGCTTGTAGAGTCATACCCAAGAAGACTCAAAGGCTGTAATCGCTGCCAAAGGTGATTCAACAAAGTAGAGTAAAGAGTCTGAATACTTATGTAAATGTGGTGTTTCAGTTTTTATTTAAAAAAATTAATTTACAAAAAATTCTATAAACCTGTTTTTGCTTTGTCATTATGGGGTATTGTGTGTGGATTGATGAGAAAATATATATTTTTTACCCATTTTAGAGTAGGGCTGTAACGTAACAAAATATGGAAAAAATCAAGGGGTCTGAATACTTTCTGAATGCACTGTATATTTAGAAAGCCTATTTCAAGGTTTATTCATACAGTGTTGTTGAGTAGGAAGTGCATCGTATAAAATTTAAAAAAATCATATTTTCATATTTGTACTGTGTACTTGAGCTTGTGTCATCAAAAGTGACTACACCTCAGGTGAGATTGTAACCTTTCTTTGAGTATGTAGCATTACTAGTTTTTGTTTATGGTACTCTCATGATAAATAATTACTTTCGGGAATTATGTAGGTTCCATTTTAGATTACATGTGGTTACATTTAACAATCAAGAGAGTGATATGCTCCCTGGAGTTAATGTTGATAACTGGAGTTCATTGGGACAAATTACTTTTAACTCCATAAGCGTAAACAGAGACAGGGAGTTAAAACTATGCAGCTTTTCACATATATGGGAGGGGCCTGTTTGTTATATTTCCCAGCATGCTCTGTTGCAGGTTGATTTAAAAACAAAAAATGTATTTCACTATCTATGTTTCGCACGTACTCTTGTTTAAAAAAAAATATTTTTCTCCACAAAGATTAGAAACTTAAATTTTTCTAATGTAATCCAATCTGTAAATGGTTGGATTTATAGCAACCATTAGTAAGAGTTGTTCCAGTTTAGGTAATCTTCCTGTAGTCAACTGTTTCCTTCATGTAGTCAACTGATTCTTCTCTACTCTGACAGGCATTCTAAATGCATGTTGTGATTGATATTAAAGCATTGTATATCTTCCTGCAGGTTGGTCCAATCTCTGTTGAAAGCATCACATAGCAAAACACAACAATGTGACGCATTGAGAAATATTCAAATAAGGCTTTTACACCCAACTCAAAGGAAGTAGAGAAATGTACTGAGAGAGAAATGTACTCTTCTGTAGTTGATCAAAACAACACAGAAAAGTGTAAATAGCAAGGGAGTTAATAAAAAATGACTCTGAAAGTAGTAAAATGGCAAGGGAGTTAATGAAAAATTACTCAAAGTAGTAAAATGAGCGTCTGCCAAATGACTTAAATGTAAATGTAAATGTAAAATGGCAAGGGAGTTAATAAAAAATGACTGAAAGTAGTAAAATGGCAAGGGAGTTCAATTTAAGCAACTCTCTAAGAGTTGGATATTTACTCCATTTAGTGTAATTTTATCAACACCATGACCAGAGTAACTTTAACACAAACTAAATAATGTGTTAAATTTGACTCCATAGGATTTGAATTAACTCTTGAGATTTTACTGTGTATGATTTGATGTTATATTCTTCCCAGCTACTATATTGAATCAGATGGAGAAAGGTAGAGTGGGCAGAAGAGGTTACAAGAGAGAACAACAAGCGGAGAGGGAATGTTCTCATTGGCTAGGCCCAGAGAGGCGTGAGCACTGGTGGGCAAGACACTCGACAAGGGCAGGGTGATAGTGGGTGTGGTGAATGTTAGCGATCATGCCTGTTGACGAAGACAACCTGGCAATCGGATGCTTGCGTTAGGCCCTTAATACAGGATCTGTTCTACTCAGGCTTGTATAAACAGTGCTTATCTTATCTGCTGCTCTGTCTGCTCCCCTCCACCACCACCACCACCACCATTTCCTTTACTGAGTGGTGCATTAGGGACACCAGTATGGGATTACCCTTTCAGTGTAGTAGAGAATAGGGAGGTCCCTTTGGTGTGTGTGTTTGGGGTGGGGGGAGGCATGTATTTGTGTTCGAGAGACAAAGATAAATAGATATTTGAGTGTAGCTCTCATTCGAAATGATTGAAGCCCTTATGACAAGTTTATGCTGATTTATTACAGGGCTACAAATCAACATAGACAACTTAATTACGACTACCAGGCAGCGGAATTCAAACTCCATAGAAAATGGCTGTACATTAGTGGATCTGCTCTCTCTCGAGCTTCAAACCATGTTTTCTTCTTGTTGTTGTTGTAGTTCCCTGTTTTGCATTTCAGATAGGTTTGATGGAAGTGTCTGTTTGACCGATTTGAAGGTATAACACACCTATATGACTGCGAGAGGTTGTCATGGAAATGTCCGTCAAGTCCCTTTAGCCGCAAAACAGAAACATTCTAATCAAGTGAAGCCACTGTGAGCAGGAAGTGAAATGGCCTTCGCATTAGAGGGAAATTTCATCACACACTACCCTAACATAGCCGGCGTCAAAAGACGGCTGAGCGGAGTCCCCACAAGGGCTGGGCGATGTGGCCAAAGCGTCATATAGTATTTACATTTTTATTTAGATAATAAAAGTTCTACATTTGCTTTATGAGTGGTGCGTGACCGCAGGGTGGCAACGCATACACTGCAAGTGATTTCAATGGGTCCTTCTCCATTCTATAGTAAGAATATAATAGTGAGCACTTTGAATACAGTGTTTGACATGAAAACAAATGAAAATGCCAGGGAGGGTAGGAACCAAAGTGTTGACAAGTGTTTCCTAGGAGACCCAATAACATTGAATGTTTTCTTTTAGCTACTTCATGTAGCTAATATATTCATACTTTGTGTATTCCTTTGGTTTTAGAAGATGCTGTTGCACAAAAAACCATTCAGATGTAGGTCTACACCCTCACTGGTGTTATTAGGCTGTATTAGCTAGTAGCGTTTTCTCTGGCTGAGTACATTTATTAGCTAACTAGTGATTAGCATTAGCGATTAACATTAGCGGCTAACAAGATTTAGGCCCAACTTACTAAGAAAAGACAAACTAGCTGTTTGTAGATGTAAGAAACACAAACGAATAGTGTAATTATAGAATGCTAGTGGATTTATATTAAGAAGCAAAGTGAAAACAGTATCATTGACATCAACATTGTTGCATGTGCTGCATTGACCATGCAGAGACTGAATGCAAGTGTGTTGTTGTCGAGGAGGAACAACAAATACGCTCCTTGAGTGACAGGGGGCGGGGCTAGGTCTGTGTGGAATGCAGCATGGAGATAGATGACTCAAGTGGTGAAGTAAACTATGAAAATGGTAGTTACACTCGGCGTATCACATTTAGCAAACCAAACATTCAAATACAGTCATAGAAGGTGAAGTTCAAACCCAAACCTGTCCGTGCATCAATACCGGTAGATCGTAAAATACGCTATACCGCCCAGCCCTAGTCTCCACTTCTGTTTTTCAGAGGAAAATAAAGTTAGGTTGACAATACTGTATCCCTGAAAAACAGAAACATCCACTTTATGCTAACGCCGCTAAAGGTGCACACACACACACACACACACACACACACACGTGCGCACTCTGTTCTTTATCCCTCAACAGGTTTTCAAGAGTAAAACCTTTGTGTGCGTGTATATTTGCACCTGTGTGCGATAGATATAGGGGTTATAAATCATTTTCTCAGTGAATGAGAGCATACGTTTTGTGTTTTCCCTGCCTTTTTTCCCTCTGTGAGGAGATATATGGTGATGGCGTATCTCGGCAGTGGAAATTGATGCTAGTCATTATTCTTTATGATGCTGTCCACTTGTCATGGTGTGTCGCCATCTTCACAGACAGTCAGGCTGAGAAAGATCAGACATGCCTTTTGTTGGACGCTGACAGATAGGAACCATCAGTGTACAGCCATGTAGATGCAGTGCATACTGTGTATATTTCAGTAAGTGTTGGTGTGTATGCAATGTTGTGTGTGTCGTGACATGAATGTGAGGACACCATTTTGCACTCTCGCATTTGTATTTGTAATTGGTAGGTTTCTGGCATCTTCACTTTTTTTTGTGTATCTCAATTATTTCAGCCACACCCATTTCTGACAGATGTATAAAATTGAGCACACAGCCATGCCATCTCCATACACAAATATTGGCAGTGGAATGGCCTTCCTGAAGAGCTCAGTGACTTTCAACATGGCACCGTCATATGATGTCACATTTCTGCCCAGCTAGAGCTGTCCAGGTCAACTATAGGTGCTGTTATTGTGAAGTGGAAACATCTAGGAGCAACAACGGCTCAGCCGCGAAGTGGTAGGCCACACAAGCTCACAGAACAGGACCGCTGAAGCGCGTAGTGCGTAATAATTGTCTGTCCTTGGCGCAGATAGCCCAGAATAATCTGATCAGGGTTGTATTGAAGGTGAGAACACAACCGGATGACTGTTGAGGCTAGGGTGTACCCGATTTGGTTTGGTTTACAGGAATATTTACGGTTCTGTGCCCAGATATCTTTAGGGATGCACACAATCACAGCACCAGATCAGGTATTGCTACTCCGCTCTTATATAGGTTCAGGAGTAATGCTGGGAAAGGTACTTTCTTTTTTTCTGGAGCCGCAGAGTGGATTGAGTTGCCTCTGCCCATAAAAACGATGTCCTCTCTGGGCAGTTAAAAAAAAAACGGTTTGTCTTCAGTGCCCATTTGAATGTACCTTACAATGTAACTGTAATAATGAGATGTTCTTCTTCTCTCTTTTTATGTTTTATTATCTTGCTGTCATACCGTGTGCAACCATCATGTTTCAAGAGGGCCACATAGAAATAAGTACCATACTTTATTGTGTGTTATCATCGATGATTTTACTCATGTGCCTGTATGGCTTTTTCAAGTTTTATGTTTCCTTGTTTTTTTTTAAAGGTCAAATTAATGAACTAAACCTTCCCTACCGAGTTCCAAACTGCTTCTGGAAGCAAAATCAGCATTCCTCTGGAGCTTCCTGAAATAGGTTTCCATGGCCGAGAAGCCGCGCACAAGCCTAAGTTCACCATACGCAATGTTGTAAAGCTTGCGCCATTGGACTCTGGAGCAGTGGAAATGCGTTCTCTGGAGTGATGAATCACGCTTCTCCATCTGGCAGTCCGACAAACAAATCTGGGTTTGGTGGATGCCAGCAGAACGCTACCTGCCCCAATGCATAGTGCCATATAAAGTATGGTGGAGGAGGTCTGGGGCTGTTTTTTCATGGTTCATGCTAGGCCCCTTAGTTCCAGTGAATGGAAATCTTAACACTACAGCATACAATGACATTCTACACGATTCTGTGCTTCCAACGTTGTGGCAACAGTTTGGGGAAGGCCCTTTCCTGTTTCAGCATGTCAATGCCCCCGTGCACAAAGCGAGGTCCATACAGAAATGGTTTGTCGAGATCGGTGTGGAAGATATTGTCTGGCCTGCACAGAGCCCTCACCTCAACCCCTTCGAACACCTATGGGATGAATTGGAATGCCGACTGCGAGCCAGGCCTAATCGCCCAACTTCAGTAACCAACCTCACTAATGCTCTTGTGGCTAAATGGATTCAAGTCAACGCAGCAATGTTCCATCTATTGGAACGCCTTCCCAGAAGAGTGGAGGCTGTTATAGCAGCAAAGGGGGGGACCAACTCCATATTAATTCCCATTATTTTGGAATGAGATGTTTGACGAGCAGGTGTTGTCATACTTTTGGTCATGTTGTGTATTTCAAAGTAAGTATTCAGTTGAATATTGGAATGTACATATAATGAACAAGAATATTAACTTAACATGGAACAATTTCAACAGTTTTACTGAGATACATTTCATATAAGGAAATCAGTCAATTGATATGAATTCATTTGGCCCTAATCTATGAATTTCACATGACTGGGCAGGGGCACAGCCATGGGTGGGTCTGGGAGGGCATAGGCCCAACCACTGTGGAGCAATTCCCAGCCAATCAGAATGAGTTTTTCTACACAAAAGGGCTTTATTACAGACAGAAATACTCCTCATTTTCATCAGCTGTCCGGGTGGCTGGTCTCAGATGATCCCTCAGGTGAAGAAGCCGGATGTGGAAGTCCTGGGCTAGTGTGGTTACACATGATCTGCGGTTGTGAGGCCGGTTGGACGTATTGCCAAATTCTCTAAAATGTTGTTGGAGATGGCTTATGATAGAGAAATTAACATTCAATTCTCTGGAAACAGCTCAGGTGGACATTCCTGCAGTCAGCATGCAAATTGCATGCTCCCTCAAAACATCTGTGACATTGTGTTGTGCACATTTTAGAGTGGCTCTTTATTGTCCCCAGCACAAGGCGCACCTGTGTAATGATCATGCTGTTGAATCAGCTACTTGATATGCCAAACCTGTCAGGTACATTTCTGGGATCTTTTATTTCAGGTTATGAAACATGGGACTAACAATTTACAGTACATGTTGCGTTTTTATTTTTTTATCTGTTTATTTGTAAATACTCAATACACTGACTCAAATACAGTACCAGATGTTAGTGTACTAGTGTATACATACAGTCAATACTTTCAAATTATTTGAAAATACTTCCAATGGAACTCATTGATTTGGGCCTCATTATTTGAAATACTGAAATACACAGAAAATACGTATTTAAATAACAAATAATCAAATACATGTGTTTTTGAACCCTTGGCGTGGCGTTGTGTGAGGTGTGTGTGTGTGTGTGTGTGCCAGCCATAAATCTGTATGTGCTTTGAGAGGATCAGCCCTGCCCACGAGTTCCATCATCGGATGCTACCAAATCAAGCCAGCATTAAAATCTCTCTCTCACACACACATTCAAATAAATGTTAGCTGGTGAGGCTATGAGAGTGGATCTTCCTAGATATTCCCAGAGGGCTTCAGTGGGGGTTGCAGTAGGTGGGTGAGCGTGCAGCGGTCGGGAGGCAGCAGATGATGGCTTCTGGTGTCCCCTCCACTCCGGGGCCCTGCTTTATCTTACCAGGGGGGCTGAACCCAGCACAACTCGCCCCTCTCTCTTGCCTCTCATCTCTGTGACATTTGTCAGGGCTGCGTGATGCCATGAGTGACAGCTTGAAGCTCTTTGGAGTGTGTGAGAGCAGAGAAGGCCTGGCAGAGCGAGATAAGAGAGGAAGACCACACACACACACGCAGGCACACACACACACCACACGCGTGGGCACACACAAACACACATACAAACACACACACACTCTTACCCAGACACTATATTAAAATCTTTTGCACGCCCACGGTCATTTCTATGTTCATCTATCCAGAGGTAATCTCCAATGCTCCCTGGCACACAAACAAGACTTACAGACACACACACACACACATACATACACATGAAACTATATGGGTGATTTGACAGATGTGATGTCCCACCCCCCAAAAAAGTCTCAATCTGGGACATTTACAGTATTTACGTAAATGTTCTAATTCAGTCCAAGGCAATAACAAACATATTGTTAAGTGAAAATGGTACAAAGTCGTTGTTTATACATGTCACGGCAGATTTCCTCCTCTTCGTCTGAAGAGGTGAAACAAGGATCGGACCAATACGCAGCGTGGTAGGTGTCCATGGTTTTTAATAAGAAAAACTAAACATGAACACAAATACAAAATAATAACGTGAACTGGCAACAAAACAGTCCCGTGTGACACAAACACTGACACAGGAAACAATCACCCACAAAATACCCAAAGAACATGCCTGCCTAAATATGGTTCCCAATCAGAGACAACGATAAACATCTGCCACTGATTGAGAACCAATCTAGGCAACCATAGACTTACACAAACACCTAGAATGAACACAACCCCATAAATCTACAAAAAATCCTAGACAGTACAAACACCCTAGATGAGACAAAAACCATACATCACCCATGTCACACCCTGGCCTAACCAAAATAATAAAGAAAACAAAGATAACTAAGGCCAGGGCGTGACAATACAACTATTTGTGTTGAGAGGTGGCTGTCCCAAACCCTTTAATCACTTAATGTTCGAAAATATTGCAATAAATAATTTTGGTAATTCTTTAACACTATTATTTCAATAGAAATATTCAAACAAATATATGTCAATGTTTGGGCTCTTGAAGGGTTGAAGCCCCCCCCTGGCTGTGCATCTTAATACTCTACACTTTTTTTTCTGAAGTGTGCACTTCACTCCCAGCAAACATATATTTTTGTCCCAGTACTGTACTTTACATATTTCTTGATATATAAGATGTTCGGTAGCAAAACATCTTAATAATATATGAAGATTTACCAACTTGTTCACTCATTGTCTGCAAAATGTTTGCAGACAGACTACTCACCATGTGGCCATAATGTTGAGGAATGCAATTCCATTACCTGGTGATATTTGTAGGGTTTTGGCTTAATTATGGCACATTCATTCTACAGTTTTTTAAAGTGTGTGTTTTGGTAGTGACGTCAAAAGGAGGACTGCATTTTTCAGAAAAATATGTTTAAAAATGAATACTAGTTTAGGAGTCGGGGACACACACCTCACAATATAAAGAGCTGCATTGAACAAGGAGTTTGTACTATATGAATTTGACAGTGTTTGTTATTGCCTTGGATTGAATTAGAACATATCATAATGTAAATAAAATGTCCTAAATTGGAGACTTAGGGTGGGTTGCACCAACATAGATTAACTCTTAAACTGGGTTAAATCAAGGTTTATCTATTAACCTTGTTGCACCAAATGTTAAACCTAGTTTTAAATTAATCCTAGTTAAATTAAGTCCTTCCTCTAATCTAAATTTAGTTTTCGCTTTAAACCTAGATTCATTTTAAGCCTGTTAAACATTTTTAAATATACATTCAAATTGGAGGTTAAGGTGGTTTAACTGATAAAAGGGCAGCATATCTACGGTGGGGAGAGCAAAACGACAGTTTCACCATGTTGGTGCAACTCACCTAAAATGGCAGCATATCTACGGTGGGGAGAGCAAAACGACAGTTTCACCATGTTGGTGCAACTCACCCAAAATGGCAGCATATCTAAACGACAGTTTCACCAGCAACTCACCTAAAATGGCAGCATTCTACGGTGGGGAGAGCAAAACGACAGTTTCACCATGTTGGTGCAACTCACCCAAAATGGCAGCATATCTACTGTGGGGAGAGCAAAAACAGTTTCACCATGTTGGTGCAACTCACCTAAAATGGCAGCATATCTACTGTGGGGAGAGCAAAACGAAGTTTCACCATGTTGGTGCAACTCACCTAAAACAGTTTCACCATGTTGGTGCAACTCACCCAAAATGGCAGCATATCTACTGTGGGGAGAGCAAAACGACAGTTTCACCATGTTGGTGCAACTCACCTAAAATGGCAGCATATCTACTGTGGGGAGAGCAAAACGACAGTTTCACCATGTTGGTGCAACTCACCTAAAATGGCAGCATATCTACTGTGGGGAGAGCAAAACGACAGTTTCACCATGTTGGTGCAACTCACCCAAAATGGCAGCATATCTACTGTGGGGAGAGCAAAACGACAGTTTCACCATGTTGGTGCAACTCACCTAAAATGGCAGCATATCTACTGTGGGGAGAGCAAAAACAGTTTCACCATGTTTTCACCTAAAATGTTGGGGAGAGCAAAACGACAGTTTCACCATGTTGGTGCAACTCACCCAAAATGGCAGCATATATACTGTAAATAGTTCCTCTGGGAATAATTAGAGACAGGCTTAATCCTGTTGAGTTTTATGATCATTAACTCATTATTTGTAGGCTATTTACGTGCTCATTTTGTACAATTGAATTGGAGTTCATGATATGCCCAGCCTTGGTATGAATGATGATGTTATGCAACATGCTGTAACGGGCCTGATAACGGTAAGATTGCAGTGAAGTAGTATTAACGTTAGTTTTAACATGCATTATAGGCCTTGTTATTTATGCTTACTAAATATTGGTGGTTCAAGTTCTCCATCGTCATCATAGGGATGGTGGAGAGGAGCAAACTGCTGGAGAATCATCTCAAATATCTTCTGGGTGATAAGATCAATTCCTTTGGACGGAGGCCCCCCTCTGGCTCCAGTCTGAAATAGACCCCACCTCTTCCCTGCCACATCTTTTTTGGCTTTGGCTTTCAATATTTTTCCAGCATGCTTACATTCGATTTGTGTCCCTCTTCTCTTAAATCTGTGTCAATCCATTACATTTGTTGCATAAAATGGCTAAGGTGTTTTACTTCTTTTTGACAGTTGTGTTGTCTGTCTTTTTATCCTCCAGTATGGTACTAAATTCCTCCATCGGCTCCGACAAGAGTTTGTTTTCTTTAGCGGAGAAATGCCATGATCAGGTGGCTCGCGGACAAATAGTAAATGGATAAGTAACGTTAATTAATGACAATAATAAATAATATTGTATGCTAGCTAGCTGGGTTTAAAAACTAGCTAGCTACAGTAGCTAATGCTAGCTAACAAATTGGTTTTCTGTTTAGTAACATGACTGGCAAATGACAGATTTTATTTCAAATCAGCCAACTCATGAGGACCTTTCATGATGGAGTTGCAGTAGTTCTAACGTACATTTGTTATTATTACATCAAGGAGCAGCTACTTTGTTTCAACTCACGAAGTACCTCATGTATTTGGTGTAATATGGGGCGGCAGTGTAGCCTAGTGGTTAGAGCATTGGACTAGTAACCGAAAGGTTGCAAGTTCAAATCCCCGAGCTGACAAGGTACAAAATCTGTCGTTCTGCCGCTGAACAGGCAGTTCCTAGGCCATCATTGAAAATAAAAATTTGTTCTTAACTGACTTGCCTAGTAAAATAAAGGTAAAATACAAAAATAAAATACTATGTCACGAATCATAGTTTAAAACTGCTAATCATAGATTTACTGATCCAGATTTAAGATTTAGTGGCGCAACACATCTCTGATTTAATTATAAACCTAGATTTACAAAACCTAGATTAGCACCTATCCTAGATTCATTAAAACCATGTTGGTGCAACCCACCCTTACAGTGCCTTGAGAAAATATTTATGATTCACACCCCTGAGTCTGTAGAAGCACCTTTGTCAGCGCTTACAGTTATGAATCTTTCTGGGTTAGTCTCTAAGAGCTTTCCACACATGGATTGAGCAACATTTGCCCATTATTCTTTTCAAAATTCTTCAAGCTCTGTAGCCTAGTAGTTAGAGGTAACCTAGTGGTAAGAGCATTGTACTTGTAACCAAAAGGTTGCAAGATCAAATCCCCGAGCTGATTTGTTCTGCCCCTGACCAACCCACTGTTCCTAGGCTGTCATTGAAAATAAGAATTTCTTCTTAACTGACTTGAATAGTAAAATAAACATTTAAAAATTCAATGTCTTCTTGGTAAGCAACTCCAGTGTAGATTTGGCCTCGTGTTTTAGGTTATTGTTCTCCTGAAAGGTGAATTCATCTCCTAGTGTCTGGTGCTTTCCTCTCCGACTTTGCCTGTATTTAGCTCCATTCAGTTTCATTTATATCTTGAAAAACTGTCCAGTCCATAACAAGTATAAGAATATTTTGAAGATAAATACACAACCCAGAGGATGAGAGGACAAGAGTACTTACAGCTAAATAGAGTACTAATGGTAAATAGGCAATTGTGAATGGAAATAGTTGGTTTTCAGTTCAACAGCTGTTTAGAATCTGTGGAATGTCAGTCCTGCACTCAGAGCTATGTGTGTCATGTTTTCATTGGTCTGTACATTGGAGCAGGATACTTGTTATTTGGCCATTGGCCCAGTTGTACTGCAAGGACTGCTGATTGGTCAACCCCAGGCTAGGGTGTGGGGTTATAAATGGCATCCGGTTTCTTTGTTCTGTGGAGAAAAACTGAGGCAGGTGAGACTGAACATCTACCTCCCAGCATAACATCTATGATTTGTCCTTCTCAAATGAATCTATTTTTTTCTCCCCCTGATTTGCTTTGGGGTCTGTGTTATTAAAGAATAACATCAACTGCTAACACAAGCATACCCATAACATGATGCAGCCACCAATATTGCTTGAAAATATGGAGAGTGGTACTCAGTAATGTGTTATATTGGATTTTCCCTAAATATAACACTTTGTATTCAGACAAAAATGTAATTACTTTGCCACATTTTCAACAGTGTTACTTTAGTTACTTGTTACAAACAGGATGCATGTTTTGGAAGATTATTTTTTTCTGTATAGGCCTCCTTTACACTGTCTCAATTAGGTTAGTATTGTGTAGTAACTACAATGTTATTTATCCATCCCCAGTTTCCTCGTATCACAACCATTAAACTCAGTAACTGTTTAAAAGTCAACGAAGTTAGGAAGGGCGCCTGTATCTTAGTAGTGACTGGGTGTATTGATACACCATCCACAGTGTAATTAATAACTTCACCATGCTCAAAGGGATATTCAATGTCTGTTTTTTGTTATGTTTGCCAATCTGCCAATAGGTGCCCTTTTTGTGAAGCATTGGAAAACCTCCCTGGTCTTTGTGGTTGAATCTGCGTTTGAAATTCACTGCTCGACTGGGACCTTACAGATAATTGTATGTGTGGGGTACAGAGATGAGGCAGTTATTCAAAATCATTAAAAAACCATTAATGCACACAGAGTCCATGCAATTTATTATGTTTAGCACATTTTTACTTCTGGACCGATTTAAGGCGTGACATAACAAAGGGGTTGAATACTTATTGATGCAAAATATTTCCTCTTTTCCTTTTTAATTTGTAGAAATGTCAAAAGACATAATTCCACTTTGACATTATGGGATATTGTGTGTAGGCCAGTGACAAAAAATCTCAATGTAACCCATTTTAAATACAGGCTCTAACACAACAAAATGGGGGAAATGTAAATGGGTGTGGGTGTCAAATGGGCACCAAAATCCAGGGCGTGAACTACGTTTCCATTCAAGCGTTGATTGACATGGGGAAGCCAATAGTATTGGAGAAAAGTTGAAAAAAACTGCCCCTCTGATGCTGTACGTTAAATTGTGATGTAACGTACAGCACACATAATGCAACTCATTCTGTGTCGTACAGCCTCTCTCCACCAGGTGTAGCGCTTCACTCGCAGATTAAAAACAAGAAAGGGACAGGGACAGGGTAAGGGGGATACCTAGTCAATTGTAAAACTGAATGCATTCATTTTTTGTCATCACTGCAAGCCATTGTGACTCTCAAAAGCCATGACAGCCTTTATTTACTTCTGAAGATAACTTTAGCACCACCTTAAAAACCAGATTCAAATTTGACACAACCTTTCAAATAGGGATGTAATAACACATTATATAAACTCTTTATAGTGTTTTATTTACTATCACATAGTAGGTTTCGCTTTCTGCTATTGTCAGTTAGCTAGCCAACTAATGTTAGCCAGTAAAGTTAGCTAGGTAGGTAGCTACAAGCTAACAAGAGTGTAACATTAGCTGCATGGACAGATCGTTCACTGGCACAACTCAATGTTGACAACATCTTCCACAGAGCACAGCTAGCTAGCTAAGTAAAGTTGATAAATACACATGCAGAGATCATCCGTTTACCCACACTGCGTCTCACAAAGATACGTGGTTGGAACCAAAAATCTCCAATTTGGACTCCAGCTCGAAGTAGAAATTTCCACCGGTCGAATGTCCATTGCTCATGTTTCTTGGCCCAATCAAGTCTCTTCTTATTATTGGTGTCCTTTTGTAGTGGTTTCTTTGTAGCAATTCGACCATGAAGACCTGATTCACACAGTCTCCTCTGAACAGTTGATGTTGAGATGTGTCTGTTACTTGAACTCTGAAGCATTTATTTGGGCTGCAATTTATGAGGCTGGTAACTCTAATGAACTTGTCCTCTGCGGCAGAGGTAACTCTGGGTCTTCCTTTCCTGTGGCGGTCCTCATGAGAGCCAGTTTCATTATAGTGCTTAATGGTTTTTGCAACTGCACTTGAAGAAACTTTCAAACTTCTTGAAATTGTCAGTATTGACTGACCTTCATGTAATTTCTCTTTCCTTATTTGAGCTGTTCTTGCCATAATCCGGACTTGGTCTTTTACCAAATAGTGCTATCTTCTGTATACCACCCCTACCTTGTCACAACAGAACTGATTGTCTCAAATGCATTAATAAGTAATTCCACAAATTAACTTTTAAGAAGGAACACCTGTTAATTGAAATGCATTCCAGGTTACTACCTCATGAAGATGATTGAGAGAATGCCAAGAGTGTGCAAAAAATCTCAAATGTAAAATATATTTTGATTTGTTTAACACTTTTTTGGTTAATAAATTATTCCATGTGTGTTATTTCATAGTTTTGATGAGGAGCACTATTTTTATACAATGTAGATGAATAGTAAAAAATAAATAAAAACCCTTGAATGAGTAGGTGTTCTAAAATGTTTTGACTGGTAGTGTAGATAAAGAACCTCATTGCCAAAATCCTGAAGTAACGATTGAACTTCTTTGGGAACGTGGGGCAGTATTGAGTAGCTTGGATGAATAAAGGTGCCCAGAGTAAACTGCCTGTTACTCAGGCCCAGAAGATAGAATATGCATATAATTGGTAGATATGGATAGAAAACACTCTGAAGTTTCTAAAACTTTCGAATAAGGTCTGTGAGTAAAACAGAACTGATTTGACAGGCAAAACCCCGAGCACAATCCATCCAGGGCATTTTTTTAGGTCAATCTGTTTTCCATTTGTTTTCTATGGCGAGGCATTTTAATATAATTATTCTTGCAGTTCCTATAGCTTCCACTAGATGTCAACAGTCTTTAGAAATTGGTTGATGTTTTTCTTTTGAGAAATGAAGAATTAGCCCTGTTATTTTCCTGTGTCACTCCAGGTACACTCTAATGTTTTGGTGCGCACGACCTGGAACGTGCTTCACTTTGTTTCCATCCTGTATTGAATGCAGTTTATCCCGTCTTAAATTTGATCAATTATTGATGTAAAAAATTCCTAAAGTTGTATTAGGAAAGTTGTTTGAAATATTTGGACACAGATTACAGGTAATTTATGAGATTTTTAGTCATGTAGCGCGAGTTGGAACCGGTGTTTTTCTGGATCAAATGCGCAAAATAAATGGACATTTTGGATATATAACGACAGAATTAATCGAACAAAAGGACCATTTGTGATGTTTATGGGACATATTGGAGTGCCAACAGAAGAAGCTCGTCAAAGCAAGGCATTAATTATATCATTATGTCTGAGTTTAGTGTCGCGCCTGTCGGGTTGAATTATGATCGTCTGTCTTTGTTTGATGGGGTGCTGTCCTCAGATAAGAGCATGGTTTTCTTTCGTCGTAAAGCCTTTTTGAAATCTGACACTGCGGCTGGATTAACAACAAGTGTAGCTTTAATTTGATGTTTTGCATGTGTGATTTCATGAAAGTTTCATATTTATAGTGATTTGAATTTGGCGCTCTGCCATTTCACCGGATGTTGTCAAATCAAGCCCGCTAAAGGGATTTGATCCATAAGAAGTTTTAGCAAATTAGCAACTTCTTACTACTTTTTTAGATATTTTGTATCCACTTAGCATGTTAGCTAACCATTCCTCTATCACTAACCCTTTAACCTAACGCCTAACCAAAACCTTAACGTTAACCTTAACCCCTAGTCTAGATAATGTTGCAGAAGACAGAAGCCATCAAGCTAACGTTAGCGTTAGCCACCTAACTAATGTTAGCCACAACAAATTAGAATTTGTGTCATCATAGGTTTTGCAAATTCTTAACATATTCTATTCTACAAATTGCAATTTGTAGCATGTCATTCGAAATGTAAATTGTCATATATCATACAAAATGGATGATGGACATCCACCAATTAATACACACTATACGAAACATAACATATCATACTAATTGGAGTGTTGGTTGTGCTTATTTTCAATTGAAATGTGGCTCTTCAAAGAGCATTGTTGAGTGGCAATGGGCAGGGACTGTGTCTACTATGGAGGAAAGAACAGTGGTCGACTGGAGAGAACAACTTTCAACCCAAAGAATACGTCATTGCCCCTCATCCGTCAGATGCACTCGACCCCTCCGGTACATCTCAGGGACACACTGCTCAATGGCAGCGTGGCAGACTGGGTTCTTTCAAATGCAGACACCGGCTGATTAACGGAGTGTCTGGCACTCCCTATGCACTTGTTTATCTTCTGGTCCCACTGGAACATCCCCCACTTCGGCTGAGCGATATCAGAGAAGACCACCGTTGTCCCTGGAAACATTCGTGGGACCACCTCGAAATGTGTGCATCTGCAGCACCAGTGCGGTTCCCTTGGTGTACCCCAAGTCCTTGTCATCAAGGTGGATGACGAGGATGTCAAGGGGATAAGTAGCACAGGCCCTCTGCTGGTGCAGAACACTGAGCAGTTTGCATCACTTCATACTTTCCCCCCCCGAGCCACCTCATGTGACAGTCAGTACTGTATGGAAATAGCTAACGGATAGGCTACATGTTGATTATTTGTGTATTTTCCAGGAGCTTGCTCGATTGTCTTGTATAAAGAGATGAGGAATTATTTTTTTTAGAGTTTACTCGATATTAGCTTAAATGGGTTTCTGTCTTTTTATAGGCTGTTTGAGAAGGTTTGAATCCTGATTAACCTGCATGTATATTGTTTGAAGAACAGTTGACCAACATACTGCAACTAGATTAAAGCTGTGTGCTGGAAAACCTTGGTAGAGCATGGGTGGAGTAGGCATTGTGGTGCTCATGTGAATTTCTTTTTTCAGCTCCACATCAATGCTAACTTCTCACTTAAAACACAGTTTTTTTGCTTTTAATAAAATACGCACACCCTGTCTAGTGAAGGAATTAAAGCATTTTCACACCAGCAGCCTTGAGCTAGCAAGCAAAACTCATCCATATGTACACACACACACACACACACACACACACACACACACACACACAACAGAGTTAGCCCAGCTTGCCACAGTTCCCCTGGGACAGAGGCAGATGGCGGCTGTTAAAAAACACAAGTCCCCAAACCTGGGTGCTGTGCCTGAAGAGAGCCCATTGATCATAGAAATGAAGTGGAGATGACATTGATCATTCTTCCACCTCCGCATGCATCCCACAGCCCGCATCACACATGCAAAGCAGCAAGAGACACTTAAGGCCTCACAGAGAAAGGCATTATAGGACGTCATTGTGACAATTCCCAAATCTGCTTACTTGTCCAAACAGAGAGCACATACACAGCATGACATCTTCCAAATGAATTTTCCTTTTTGTGATTTGTGATCATTGGATGCATCATGTAGTCACACTGATTTAAAACATGGCCACATTTTCCCCACTGTTTTGTATGTTGCGGAATGGGAAGTTTAGGAATACAATGAAAGGTTAATGTAAAAACGTATTTTTGATGTTGGATTTTTTTTCTCCATTTGTGACCCTAATTATGTGTAACTGATAGTGATGGAATACCCAGAAACACATATTGATTCCTACTCTCTTCAATCCTCTTCAGACCCAGATCCCTTTAGTGTATATCAATATTTTTCTCAATAGATTCTAGCTCTTGCTACAGAGTAATTAGTCATAATTACTGGCTTTTTATATTAGGATTGATTTGAAACAGATAACCATAGACTGGACTGTCTGAAACAAACTCATCTCTCAAAATCGGCCTTAAACTTTAATATTATCCTTCAACATTGATAATCAATGTCTGAATCCCAAATGACACCCTATTCCCTTGATGTGCCATACTTTTGACCAGGGTCCATAAGGCTCTGGTCAAAATTAGGGTAATAGGTAGAGAATAGTGTGTCATTTGGGACAAAACCAGTATCTCTCACAATCTGACCTGAATCTTATCCCGTGTAGACACACAATGATAGCACTTCATTTCACGGTACACACAATTAACAAGTATTTACTAAGCAATTGCACGGTGGCTCAATTTAACACTGGTAAGACTGTGTAGACACACAATCATCCGTGTTAGCCCTGAACTTCTCATGTGTGAAATTCCCCCCGTATGGAATGGAAACAGCGAGCAGACTTGCCTAGTGGTGATGCATTACCTTGTGCTTTGATTGTAAAGGAAACCCTCTCTACCCCCATCTACCACCAGCCCCCAGGGGTTGGATCCATTGCCAGAGGATTGTTGTTGTAGTCCTGGACAAACACAACTGATTCAATTCATTGAAAGGTTGATGATTAGCTGACAAGTTGAATCAGGTGTGCTTGTCTGGGGCTACAATAAAAATGTGTACTGTTGGGGGTACTGGAGGACTGGAGTTTGGAACTACTGTCGTAGAGAACACAGTTTCCAGTTTAAATGTTCACTTCTCCCCTGTTCAGATAAAGCTCTTTCTTTGGTATAAGGAGGGTCGGATAATTGCATATAATTGGATTTAGCAGGACCCTGTGGTCGTCTGACTATCCTGTCCTGACAGTAGCAAGCTGGGGAAAGAGAACATGTGTGTGCACGTTTTCCTTTGTCTGCATGCGTGTGTGTGTGTGTGTCTCTCTGTGTGTGTGTGTGTGTGTGTGTGTGTGTGTGTGTGTGAGAGGCAGAGGTTAGTGTTTTGGGGTGAGTCAATCATCCAACCTGGGCATATTACAGTACCATGCTCTGATCCCTGTTGCTCTGGGGTCACAAGTTCAGCACTGAATCCTTTACCCTGCTCAGCCCACAGACTGCTTATAGACCATGTTAGCTGTTCTCTCATGTATTATCACCTCTTATCTCTATTCCCTCAATTGAAGCGTTTAACTAGAATTCCTACTAGCCATTAGATGTGTGTGTGAAGTCAGGCCAAAATGGATGGAAAGGAGGGTAGAAGGGATTCCTGAAAGATAAAGATCGACCCACGTCCTTTGCAACTTGAGGTGACATTCATTATACTTTAACCCAACAGCTCTGTGATGATGCCATGTCAATCCTTCAGCTGACTGTTGCTCCTTGAAATGAGATCAGGACAGAAGGGTTTGCCACCCCATGTATGATCTAAGGCCAGCAGTATGTGTCTTATGTGTATTCTATCCCTGTCTTCCCCGAGCTTAGTAAACAGGTGTGACACCCCACACACAGAGAGACAAAGCCAGAGTGCAGGGCCTTCTCCCACTCTGTACCACTAATCCAGTTTCCCTACAGCTCCTTTGGAACGAGCTGATCTGGCAGCGACTGACTCCTGCGCCTCGTCACGGAATGGCCACCCCACCACAGTCATGTATTGAGGTGGTGTGCCAAGAGCTGGTGACACAGGAAGAGCCATGTTCCTCTGATCTGGTGCCAGCAACCACAGCAAGGTGGATGTGGGGGAGGGGTGGGTCAGGATGGAACCCAGGGGCGGACACAATCAAAGGCACAAAAGCGAAAAGCCACAAATGTCACCGCACTTCAAACACACCCTTGACGGATGCTTCCTTTGGAAATAAGTGAGAAAAACAAAAGCAGATTGTACACTTTTTTTCTCAAGGCTTCATGGTGGGGGTTTATAAGAGCATGGCAGATCCATAGATGAAATTGTGACAGATGGCTCCATTGGACTAGCTAAACCCCTACCTGATTTAAAAGTCCCTGGGCATGGGAGGGATTTCCAAAAGCAGTGTGTGTGTGTGTGTGTGTGTGTGTGTGTGTGTGTGTGCGTGCATATACTCGTGTGCGTGCTTGTGCGTGTGTACCTGTATGGCCCTCAGCATTGGCAGACCACCCACCCCACCCATCAGGTGTGTTTGCCTGAATATGTAGCACCTGTGGTTTACCGCCACATGAAGAATGTGTTATTCTCCAGTGTCCAAGAATAACAATCTGTTTTCCTTGGGAAAGACGGTTAAGGCCAAATAGAAAAGGCAACACATTTGTTTGTAAATCTGACGTCCAAAATCACAACCAGGTACCGGATTGATTACAGTATGAGAAACGAAGAGTGACATACACTTCCAAATCAAATCAAAATCGAATCAAATCCAACTTTATTTGCCACATGCGCCGAATACAGCAAGTATACACCGGGACAAATGCTCACTTACAAGCCCTTAACCAACAGTGCAGTTCAAGAAGAGGAAAATATTTACCAAGTAGGCTAAAATAAAAAGTAATAATAAAAAATAACACAATAAGAATAACGAGGCTATATACAGGGGGCACCGGTACCGAGTCAGCGTGCAGGGGTACATGCTAGTTGAGGTAATCTGTACATGTAGGTGGGGGCAAAGTGACCATGTAACAATGTAAGACATACAGACATTTGCATAGATTTACATCCGTACCCCCTGGTTAGAAAGGTAAAGTATTAACGTCAATGATTGCTAATAGGCGGTTGTATCTGTTCCACTTACCTAGGCTTCATCAGTCTCGTTAGCTAGAGAGTGCTTACACTGAAACAATACATGGCTGCCAATGTGAGTTTAATGGAGCTCGGGATTCGTGGCAATATAAAAAGGATTTACCCCCCGAAGGCAATGTTACTGCAGGGAGATTTATGAAAGGGTATGGGTTTATTTAATTGACCTATACATGCCATTTTTGCTCATTTTTCCAGCACCAAAATTAACTGGGTTGCAGCATTATCATTTGAATATCACAGCTGAATCAAACCGCTCCTAATATAATTACTGCGTTCTCATATTTCTTTTTATAACCTTTTTTAAAATGCAAATCCTTCTTGACTTTTCAGGGTAGAACTCTATATATTAAGGGGCTAATGTAATAAAAACGCACAATGGTGTATTTAATTGCTTGCTGAGAAAGACAGAGAGAGGGAGAGAGGAGGAGGGAGATCTTGAGAGAGAAGGACAAAAAAGAGGGAGGACAAAGGGATAGAGAATATGGGAAGGGAAAGGGGGAGAGAGAGAGAGAGAGAAAGCGCTGAGTAACTTGAAGAGAAACGGTTTGCAGCTGCTACAATATGGCTGTCGTCATGGTAGGAGTAACAGGAGCCTGTTGCCATGCCAACGGCGGGGTGAGGGCGGCAGCATTTCAGCGCCACACATCTCCAGCAAGTCCTCAAATCGCCAACCCAGAACACCGGGAACATACCAAGATATACCAATCCCATGAAGTTCAAGTTTGGGTTTTATCCAACATTAGGATGATATTTGGTAGCAATTTATTTGTTTTCCCTCGACTCCAACCCCATTCGATGCGTGGAACGGATGTGGGTGGGGCTCGGTCTGCATAAGTGTGCTAATTTTAAAAACTCACAAAAGCTCTGATGAAGTCCACGAGGCCGATATGTAAAGCTTATTAAAGAGCAATGATACTATCAAGAGCAGGGTGCGGGTTCCTTCTTTTTTCTCATTTTCTAATTGAAATATCCTTGAAATGTTCTCCCAACCTTTAGTAAAATGTTGTACACAACGTCTGTAACGACCAGAGCAGAATATTCTCCAAATGTTCTCTTTAGGTTCCAGGTAATGAACTAACACAATGTACCAGTAATGTGTTTAGAACATACTGCCACAACAAAATTTGAGAGCAACGTTCTGGGAACGTTCTTGCACCATCAGACAAATGTTTTCTACAAACATTGGATAATTATCACCACACTGACTTTTTCTCGCTTCACCCCCCCCCCCCCCCCCCACTTTAGCTCGTCATTTTTGACAGACATTGCTGACACCTCAAGGTGATACTGTGTGTTCCATGGACAGTAAAAAAAAGATTAATAAAAGGCTTCAGCAGTGCTTCAGGCCGGTGGTTGAACAAAACGTGTATAACGATTTCCAGAAACGTGTATAGCGTCCATTCCCAGAAAGCAACACTCCCCACTGGCCAACGCATAGTTAAACACACAGAAGATACGGTTAAGCACACCTAAGCACCCTTTCTATTCCCTTTGATGTACCTATGTTTATTTCCGGCAGGTAATGGGGATAAGATGTGTATACTGGGTGCACAGCCTGTTCAGGGAAGGCAAGAAACCCCACTAGCCCACACCGACACAGTTAAAAACACAACCAATAACAGTTTAATACACCCAATTGTATTCCCTCATATTTACCTATGTTATTTATTCGGAAGCTCTGACTTAACTTCAGCCCTAGATGTTTGTCAGTGAGGCTCTTTTCTCGGGGCCCCATCACACGTGAAATACGGTGCAACCAGCCGCCTGGCACAGACTATTTCACAGCACAGCAGCCCTGCCGCCTTGTACTTGGTGTTGAACATTGTCTAAATATGTGTTTACAAGGTTCAGTGCCATTTAATTTTCTTGTGATCAACTCTTGTCAGTTCCCCCCTCCCCATTGTTGCTTGTTTTCACTTTAGAGTCATTGTCTGGAGATGTGGCAGATTCCGTGCTTTGCTTTTCCCCCTAGTATTTATTCAGTTTGGATAATTACGGGGTTAGCATTTTGAGATAAGAAGAAGATACAGGGCTTTTAGCTCAGGCATAGAGACTAAACAAGATGATTCTCCTGACTCAAACAGTTTGAGGGAATGGTTAGCACAGTGGTGACCAACCGGTCGGTCACCAAACATCTCCGTTGGAAAAGCCAACAATAAAGGCTTGGATTCCTATTGTTATTATTTTGTTGTGTGTTTGGCTGTTTGTCCGAGGTGCACTTCATTCAGAAGCCTTGCGCACCAGGGTGGCAAAGTGTCCCCATTTTGAACCATTTCATTTGTCTTAAAAGATAAACTCCGCCTACCCTGCGGGCAAGGAGATCTGTGGCTAAAACGGGTGTGCCTGCTGTGCTAGCCAATCAGATAGCTCAATTCACCGTTTTGATAGCAAAGTTTGTTACTAGCCTGCTTGATATGTCATAACTTTTAAAACCATGACCAGAGAGAGACTGTCATTCAGCACTGTCAACACGGTTTCTATGAAACACTATTACAAAACATAACACTATTCCTCCCTACACTAAAAACCAATGCCGTGTTCAAAACAACTGGGAACTCGGAAATCTCTGACTTCCAACATCAGGGCATTCGAGACCAATTGGAATCCTGAGAAAAACTAGATCCGACTATAAGGAAAACATTTTTGAAAGTTCATAATCCCAACTCATTACATTACTACCTTGCATGCATCTGCAGGTAGCTAACCAACCAGGTTCCATGTTGGCTAGCTAACTAGCTAACAAGCAAAGCAAAAGGCTCTGAGATACTCATAATGTTACTACACAAATCATACACGTAACTTTAGCTAGTGAGCCAGTCAGCTAACAATAGTTAGCTACCTAATGGTACACTTTAACTTGAAATGAAAACGACTTCATGGCAAAATTAGAAACGTGTAATATCTGAAAATGTAGCTAGCTAGACTATCTTACGAATACATGGATGGATGCTTCTTCCTCTCTCACGGACGCCATGGTTGCCCCGAGTTTGAAGACAATTGTTTTCTCCATCTCCTTAGCTATTACACTCTAATTCCACTGATTTCAAAACTTGGTCCTCCAGAAAGTGGAGAGCAACACTTATGCAGTTCTACTACACAATATATATATATATATTTTTCAAAAGCCGCGCCAAACAGGATTACCTACACATACTGACCAGCTCTGCTACATGGCAGACCGATCCGAACTCATCTTTCGACTCATGTCCAGGCCACTCATTATCTCAGCGGGAAGTTTGCTGTATTAGGCTCGTAATTGTAACAATTGTATTCATAATTACAGATGGCATACAAGTTTCTTATTAAGGCACATGAAAGTAAATATGTTCCAGAAGGTATTTCTGCCAAAATCATATTTTTTTAATCAAAATGTGTTTTATGTTCAAATTGCTCTCCTGTGAAGTAGTGACGTGCGACATATGGCCAGTTTCCACAGTTGACAGTGCATGTCATATCAAAAACCAAACCATGAGGTCAAAGGAATTGACCGTAGAGCTCAGAGACCGGATTGTATCGAGGCACAGATCTGATGAAGTGTACCCAAAAAGTTCTGCAGCATTGAAGGTCCCCAAAAACACAGTGGCCTCCATCTTTCTTAAATGGAATAAGTTTGGAACCACCGAGACTCTTCCTAGAATTGGCCGACCGGCCAAACTGAGCAATCAGGGGAAAAGGACCTTGGTCAGGGAGGTGACCAAGAACCCGATGGTAACTCTGACAGAGCTCCAGAGTTCTTATGTGGAGATGGGAGAACCTTCCAGAAGGACAACCATCTTTGCAGCACTCCACCAATCAGGCCTTTATGGTAGATTGGCCAGACATAAGCCACTCCTCAGTAAAATGCACATTGGAGTTTGCCAAAAGGCACCTGAAGGACTCTGACCACAAGAAACCATATTTTCTGGTCTGATGAAACCAGGATTAAAAAACTTTGGCCTGAAGGCCAAGCATTTGAAGAGAACCTGGCACTATCCCTATGTTGAAGCATGGTGGTGGCAGGATCATGCTGTGGGGATGTTTTTCAGAGGCAGGGACTAGTCAAGATCGAGGGAAAGATGAACGAAGCAAAGTACAGAGAGATCCTTGATGAAAATCTGCTCCAGAGCACTCAGGACCTCAGACTGGGGTGAAGGTTCACTTTCCAATAGGACAACGACCCTAAGCACACAGCCAAGAAAACACAGGAATGTCCTTGAGTAGCCCAGCCGGAGCCCAGACTTGAACCCGATCGAACATCTCTGGAGAGACCTGAAAAATACCTGTGCAGCGACGATTCCCATCCAACCTGACACAGCTTGAGAGGATCTGCAGAAAAGAATGGGAGAACCTCCCCAAATACAGGTGTGCCAAGCTTGTAGCGTCATACCCTAGAAGACTCAAGGCTGTAATAGCTGCCAAATACTTACAGTATGTAAAAGCTATTTTTCATTTCCAAATGTTATATAAATTAGCAACATTTCCAAAAACCTGTTTTTGCTTTGTCATTATGGGGTATTGTATGTAGACTTGTGAGGGGAAAAAGCATTGAATAAATGTTGAATAAGGCTGTAACATAACAAAATGTGGAAAAAGTCAAGGGGTCTGAATAATTTCTGAATGCGCTGTCTGTTGTCATTGTCATTCATATAGTTATCTATAGATGATATAATACATGTAGAGGTATCAGGGGACATGTGTGAGGTGTAACAGACAAATAAAAACACGTTATATATAAATATACTGTAGTTTTTGGTATTCTGTCCATGATTCATAACCATGAATAAACCATATGGGTTACTAAATTAATTAGCACCATTGCATGTATTATTAAAAATAAATCAATTCAACACACTATAACACCACAAGCTCACTATGCTACACATATGCGTTGCACAGAGTAAAGAGAAGGGTCTTAGACTGTGTCCACGCAGAGGCTCTGTGCTAAGGCAACGCATATCGATTGAAGTACACAGGGAATTCCAGGCCTCGTGATAGACTTAAGTTAGTGAGCGGTGAATCTATGCACAATTTACTAACTTTCAACCGATGACTCAACTTCCCGAAGCTGCTCTGATTTTTGCGGGCTAATCGTGTTGATCCAACGCGACGAGGTAGATACATTAATATGTCATCGCAGTCAGAGGACATTAGTTTCTCATTATTATGTTCTGATGAGCACCTACCTGCTGTGCTTCACCTCTCAACACGACATGGAGGGAGCCATACAGTGAAACCCCCTCAGTGTGCCATCACGTTAGCATCAAACGCAAACAGTCGTTAGCATTCATCCAACGAAGGGAATAGAACACACACAGATAGCAGCGAAATACCATTAGTATCAAGAAACACAATGTGCAAGTTGGAAAATGGAAAACCAATGGATGAAATTATCAAAATGAAACATTAAACATCAGCAAACGTTTAGGGCTGTAGCAGTATTTGCAAAAACATCCCAAAGGATTATTGTTTCCTAATTGATGCGATCTGAGCTTTAGCTTGGATGCCCAACGGTTTTGTTGGCACGGGTTTATGGCATTTGGAGGCTGCAATAGGCGAAGGCAGGCTAAATCATTTGAGGCAGTACAATCATTGAAACATTAATAAAGAACGAGGAGAAGAGGACACAAGGCTGACTTAAAGCACAGTAATTTAGAGCCAAATGAGCCATGGAAGGGGGTGGCTTATCAAGAGTGGTAGAGAGAGAGAGAGAGAGAGAGAGAGAGAGAGAGAGGCTGTTTTGTCTGGAGCATACAGATTCTGGTGGGCATTCTGTTGCCTAATAGCTCACATGGGATGGGCCCTGGCTTCCTCCTCTTCTCCTCACTGCATCTTGTCTTCACATGTTGGAGTTAAAGGCAATTACAGCTATCATCACCGGAAAAGGCTGAGAGAAAAAGAGGGAGTGAAAGACAGAAAGAAAGCCGCCATATGTGTTGGAACAAGCCCGGGTCTTTCAGATGGGCCTTATGGCCTCGTTTTGTTGTCACATTTGGAATCATTGGCTCTCCAAAGCGGCCGGGAATGGAAGTGGATGACTTTGAGTGTTTCCTATTGGATGTGATGAACCAGTGGAAATGATGATAGGAAAAGGAGGTTGAAAGTGGACGGCAAAAAAATCATAAGTGACGAATAACCTGGAAGGGAGAGTGCCAGTACTCACAGGGATTAATGATTCATTTGACCTCATATAAAGGGGAAATAGAGGGCTTTTTTTTGTGTGTGTGGGGGGGGGGGGGTCTACAAAATATTAACTTATGAGTCTTGACAGAGGAGCAAAAAGGGAGGGGAAAAGGAACATCTCTGACACAGGGAACAGCGAACTTGCACTCTACTGTAAGGTGTTTTTGACTCAAGAAGAGGGTCATGTGTTGGATTCCGCAGCACTGAATTCTACGTTAGATCTCCCTTATACATTGGCCATAGTTCATGTTTTATACTGTATATTAGTAGTGATTTACTGGGATACACAGCTGGTTGTTGTGTTAGCATTTCTTGTGTTTCTGGTATTGAGTCGCTCCACGAACATGCCTTTGGAACAATGGGACAAAAACATGTTTTTGGTGGAGGCGAGGGAACCCAGATAGTGGAACACACACAGATGAGTATTTTCATCTTGCTGCAAAGTCAATTACTGTCATCATCGATTTGTGCGAAAAGAGAGAGAACAGTGTGTTGGCCAATGTCGATGTTCAAGTGTATATTGGATGAAAATGTTCAGTCGCTGTCAGTCTGAGGCAAATGCTTTAAAGTCAGAAACAAGGATATCATGGTCCATTTAGCCTCTCCATGAAAGCACTGGTAACAGTCTGAAATGACTGGAGCGCGAGATGAACTGCTTAATTAAGATGAAAACGGAAGCAGTTCACATCGCTACTCGCTGCCAATCTTCATGAGTATGCAGATAATTCTGTAAACATATTGCAGACAAATTAGCTGTGTGTTTTAATGAACAAAATGTGCGAGACGGGATATTAATCACTGAGCTATTTATTTTCTGAAAGTGCAGGTAACATGATTTCTTTATGACTTTTTACTTGGATGCGCTATGGAACGGTCTACATTCAGATAAAACATTTGCATGAAAATCCCTTTGCTTCTCTCTCTCTCCGACCTCCCTCGTGTGAGCACTCTCATCGACCCTCTATTGCACCGGTTGGAAATCTTAAACAAAAGTATGCCGTTTCATAATCTTCTCTTTAAACCGTCTAACCTCTCGCGTAAGCATCCCATTTCCATTTCCATACAATTCTGTACCCCTGGGTTTTGGCGGATGATGACTGCAGCAAGCTGTAGGGACCGGCAGTAAGTGATAAGTCATCATGAAGATTTAATGCTAGAGCCGCTCAGCTTAAGTGCCTTGCCTAGGGTCAACAGTTCCCGTTGGGATTGCCTGTGAAGCCACAGCACCCTTAACACACACTGCTAGAAGATAGTAGGAATACAAAATCAAATCAAATGATTGTACAATACAGCATATTGCATAAGTCTAACAAAGCTAGTATAGGTTTCCAAGACAGCATAAAGGAAATGTGTTGGATGTGTTGACTAGAGCTTGGCCCATTGTCTCCAGAGACAATTGTGTCAAGGTCCTGCCACAGAGCTGCTAGCTATGTTTATGTGTAGTTTTATGCCATGGTCACTGCTTAATCCAGGTGAGGTGGTTATTCTACGGCTCATCACTAAAATAGTTGGGAACAATAAACTCACCTGCACCTGTCTAACTCTTTAGTCATATCCAAGTTTGCCTATTTGCTTATGGCCTTGCCTAAACCTAGCAACTTGTTTTTTTAAATTATATGCGCAAAAAATATTCAGTATTATTTGGAACTGCAAGGCAGACCAAATTAAACTGGCCTATTTATATAATGAATTCGGGGGGGGGGGGGATTATTAAATATTAAAGCATTAGACCTCTCATGAAAGGCTTCAGTCATACAAAAGTTATACTTAAATCCGAACTGGTTTTCTCGCAGATTAGTAAGAATGTTTTACCCCATTTTGAAGAATAGCCTTTTTTCCATTATTCAGATTACAACCTCTCACTTTCGATAATTTAAAAAAACAATATAATCTCCAAAATATCACTATTTTGAAAACAAGCCGTAGAGAGTTGTCTGCAATTTCAGCTTAATCGACCAGAAAAGACTGAACAAATATTGCAACAAAGATTATGGTTAAACTCAAATATACTACTTGATAATGAAAAAAATATATATTCTGGGATAAAAAAGAAAAGTACAATCTTTGTAAATTATATCATAAATATGACTCGTGGAGTTATGTCAAACACGCAGCTGATTTTAAAATATCCATGTCAATCAAGCAATTTAATAATAATGCTAATAGCAAAAATGTTTCTTTAATTTACAATATATAGAATCTATGAGACTAGAAAGATTCAGAACATTTGTGAAGCACAGCACTGTTGAAAAATCTAAACTGGATGGTGTTTGGAGATAGATGGGAGGAGTTGAGTGGAGCTGAAGGATGGGACCAAAACAAACAAAAGATAACTTGTAACATATACTGTATCTGTAAAATGTATATAGGATGTATAATCTGGAAGTAGAAGCCTAAGAGTTGTTGTCCATTAGTTTAGTCCAATTAGGGGAGAAATGGTATGGTAAATGGAAAATAATAAAGCAAAATATATACAGTTGAAGTCGGAACTTTACATACACCTTAGCCAAATACATGTATACATTTTTCACAATTCCTGACATTTAATCCTAGAAAAAATTCCCTGTCTTAGGTCAGGTAGGATCACCACTTTTATTTTAAGAATGTGAAATGTCAACATATTAGTAGAGATAATGATTTATTTAAACTTTTATTTCACATTCCCAGTGGGTCAGAAGTTTACATACACTCAATTAGTATTTGGTAGCATTGGCTTCAAATTGTTTGACTTGGGTCAATCGTTTCGGGTAGCATTCCACAAGCTTCCCACAATAAGTTGGGTGAATTTTGGCCGATTCCTCCTGACAGAGCTGGTGTAACTGAGTCAGGTTTGTAGGCCTCCTTGTTCGAACACACTTGTTAAGTTCTGCCCACAAATGTTCTATGGGATTGAGGTCAGGGCTTTGTGATGGCCACTCTAATACCTTGACTTTGTTGTCCTTAAGCCATTTTACCACAACTTTGGAAGTATGCTTGGGGTCATTGCCCATTTGCAAGACCCATTTGCGACCAAGCTTTAACTTCCTGACTGATGTCTTGAGATGTTGCTTCAATATATCCATATAATTGTCCATCCTCATGATGTCATCTATTTTGTGAAGTGCACCAGGCCCTCCTGCAGCAAAGCATCCCCACAACATGATGCTGCCACCCTCGTGCTTCACGGTTGGGATGGTGTTCTTCGGCTTGAAAGCCTCCCCCTTTTTCCTCCTAACATAAAGATGGTCATTATGGCCAAATAGTTATACATTTTTTCAGACCAGAGGACATTTCTCCAAAAAGTACGATATGTGTCCCGATGTGCAGTTGCAAACCGTAGTCTGGCTTTTTTATGGTGGTTTTGGAGCAGTGGCTTCTTCCTTGCTGAGCAGCCTCTCAGGTTATGTCGATATAGGACTATTTTTACTGTTGTACAGTCAATTTAGTGTATGTAGGCACTGTCAACTTAGTGTATGTAAACTTCTGACCCACTGGAATTGTGATACAGTGAATTATAAATGAAATAATCTGTCTGTAAACAATTGTTTGTATAATTAATTTTGTCATGCACAAAACTATAGTTTGAAATGTGTGGAGTGGTAGAAAAACTAGTTTTAATGACTCCAACCTAAGTGTATGTAAACTTCCGACTTCAACTGTGTGTGTGTATATGTGTATATATATATACACACACATACACTACAATTCAAAAGTTTGTGGTCACTTAGAAATGTCCTTGTTTTTGAAAGAAAGGCACATTTTCTTGTCCTTTAAAATAACATCAAATTGATCAGAAATACAGTGTAGACATTGTTAATATTGTAAATGACTACTGTAGCTGGAAACGGCAGATTTTTTATGGAATATCTGTTAGTTAATCCAAGTCTATAATTTTAAAAGGCTAATTGATCATTAGAAAACCATTTTGCAATTATGTTAGCACATATGAAAACTGTTGTCCTGATTAAAGAAGCAGTAAAACTTTAGACTAGCTGAGAATCTGGAGAATCAGCATTTGTGGGTTAGATTACAGACTCAAAATGGCCAGAAACAAAGACCCTTTCTTCTGAAACTTGTCAGTCTATTCTTGTTCTGAGAAATGAAGGCTATTCCATGTGAGAAATTGCCAAGAAACTGAAGATCTCGTACAACGCTGCGTACTACTCCCTTCACAGAACAGCGCAAACTGTCTCTAACCAGAATAGAAAGAGGAGTGGGAGGCCCCGGTGCACAACTGAGCAAGAGGACAAGTAGATTAGAGTGTCTAATTTGAGAAACAGACACCTTACAAGTCCTCAACTGGCAGCTTCATTAAATAGTACCCGCAAAACACCAGTCTCATTATCAACAGTGAAGAGCCAACTCTGGGATGCTGGCCTTCTAGGCAGAATTCCTCTGTTCAGTGCCTGTGTTCTTTTGTCCATCTTAATCTTTTATTTTTATTGGCCAGTCTGAGATATGGATTTTTAAATTTAAATTCACCTACGGTATGCAATCACATTTACTACAAAAAAAAATACAAATAGATGTTAATCTTTTGATGTTTATTACAGCGTTGAAGACGAGGTGAGTCATTCCTGGAAACCCCTGAACAAAGAAGATTGCAATACATATGAAAGTGACGATTGTGCCGCATGTGGGTTGCCTTGCCATTCATCCAGGCATCAGTGGCATGTTAGAAGGCGAGTCATAGAATCAGCACGGGAGTCTTCTCGAGCTCCCTGTTGTGGCTGTTATCACATGCTAGCAGCTAGCCACAGCGGAACAGTCCGATGAATGATCTATGCCAGTCCTGTTTTTGCATTTAATTTGATGTTGTAGCCTCAGAGTTTTAACACGTGTTTCATCCTCTTTGATAGCCTTTTGATATCATGCACGCCCCACTTGAATAATTAATTAGGCTCGCCAAGAGGAGGAGAGCAGCGAGCATCAATCCATCACCATCTCTTGCTCTCGGTCATTCCTATGATACTTTCTCTCGAACCTCGGCTTTCCCCTACTACTGCAAAGTGTTTTAAATTCCACTCGTGTTTCTATAGCTATTACTCGAGCTGTAAAATACAGCTTGCATTATTCAATGAGACTTATCTCCCAACATCTTTTCAACAGATGTTTTTACAAATGCCCGAGCGTGTTTTTGTGGCCCTTTCGCAGCCACACTAGCATCGTTTCATGATCTAATATAGCTACGAGGATTGTTCTGCGAAAGTAAATGTCCCGAGGCATTATAAAGACAGTTCCGAGGCATTATAAAGACAGTGTAAATGTTGCAGTGTAAATGGTACTGGAAACTGTTAGTACGCGGTCTTACGAAGCACTAACCTATTACTCACATGTTTACTGCACTTTGGCAAAATGTCTTGCTTGGTGATTTCTGTTGCCCTTCACCACTTTGTCTACCAAAACATATGACATCAATATCAATCTTTTGGAGATAAATTCAACCAAAGCTCCTCACCCAAACAATTGGTGAGATCCTTCCTGCACCACCCGTCATTTCAGGGGGCTGTGTGTATGTTAGTGTGACATATGTTGTGGGTGTATGTATAGGGAGGTGGCCATATGCTTGCCGGACCTCTATGGAGGATGGTAGTGGTTTTTTATGCCTTCGCAGCACCACTGGGGTCTCCACAGCCAACGTACTCCTCCGTCAGAGTGAGACTATTGTTCCCACTGCTGGACTTGTGATGGAGGAGAGAACCGACTGATGATGATGACTCTAATCGTTCTCTGTCCACTTCGTGTGTGCTTTACCTCCGTCTTCTGTCCCCCTCCACATCTGTTCCCATGTAAGTGATGGAAGGACCCAGTACACTGTGTGTTGTTCGGGAAACATGGTGCACGAATGACGTCTGACGAGGTCGTTGAAGAGCACACCTGTCGGAGATGGTTATACCCTTCCTGTATTGGCGAGGCTGGGTTACGGTGTCCATTTTAGGACATTCCTACCCCCTATGACATAACCATACCGTCGACGGTCGTAAGGTTCAATGTAGATGATGTTCATAGTGAATTTCCTGCAATCATCAAACATGCTAATGTATTCTATGAATGTATTTTTTGGCATCCCCTCACTATTTTTGTCCTCGATTAAAAGAATCCATTTTTGGTGGGCTTGTTTACAACCCAGGGCCCTTGATATAGCGCTGGGTAATTCTGAGATGCATGCCCAACCGCGGGAATGTTTAGTAGGGATGGCTGGAAGCAGAGTAGGGTAGTGGAGGAGAGGAGGATGTGAGGAGGAGAGCAGACGGCAGCTGCAGCTGGCTGATTGAGAGATGGATGTGGAGCGAGGGAGAAAAGAGAAAGAGACAAGAGGGAGAGACCGAGAGAGGGAAAGAGAGATTTCACGGCTGCACGTCTCCTCCTAATGACAGAATTATGACCCGTCTCCATCTGTCACTCAATCATCTCCAGCCAATCGCCAGGCCGTCCCTGGTCGGCTCGGATTGTGTCAGGCATTCCCATCTGCACTCAAATCACAATTAAGTACGTAATCAAATTTTCAGATTTCGGGGTAAATTAAAAGTCTCAGGCTAAGTTTTTATTTTCCTGATGTGTTTAGGGGCAGTAATTCAATTTGTGTATGAAGGTGTATTTCCAAAGAGTATGGCTTTCCTATGAGTTGAATTACTGTAGTTATGGTCAGGGCTTATTGTCTGTTTCCTCAATGCCTTTCACATAGGCTGTTTGGCTGGGAGATAGAACTGGGCGATATGTACAAAAATCCATAAATTGCCTGTATTGATACGATAAAGATAATAGAACGATAGATTTGTAATAGTAATGTGCACCACCTTATATTTATTTTTTATTTTAAACTACTACCACTAGTTTGATGGTTGTAGGCATCATTTGTCTCAATAACAATCACTCCTATTATTCATGTATTAAATGCCCTACATCACATTTCTCTAGTATAGGCTACTTATCGTAATGAATGATATCAGCAGAACGCTTGAGATAAGTGATCGGTGCGGTCGGTGTCGATCGTTTTTGGTTTATCGACCCAGCTTGAGGGAGGCGTCTGAAAGAGAACAGGTGCTCTCTTGATATGTTTGGGGCCAGAACATATTTCTCCCTCTTTCTCTGTCTGTGTCATATGCTGAAACATGTTGAAGCCTCTTCATATCCTGCTCAGGATCTGGCTCTGTGTTAGTCTGACACCCCTTTTGCCTCTGCCAAGCGAAAACATTTTGTGTGACGTACACACACACACACACACACACACACACACACACACACACACACACACACACACACACACACACACACACACACACACAATGTCTCCCTATGTTATTTTTTAAGTGTTTCAGCCTCTTGTACCTCTCATTATTGAATTGCAGCTTCCTCTCCCATCACGCCTGTGCCTTTCTGTTTTGTGCAAAGATGCAAACGGGGGCCAGCTGTGTGGCAAACAGCTGTGCTCCTTACCCCTCGCCACCCCCCTGCTTCCAGCGCTCCTCCTCTCCTCACACTTCAAGATATTTATAATGTTGCCTCTGCTCCAGCGCGCGGTCTTGGAGAGAAGAAGGGAGAGAAAACCCGGGGGATGAGATGATTTGGTATGCACCATCAGCACAGGCCTGTTTCTTTGGGCTGCCTTATCTGTCTAATGGATTATGGGTAGAGGAACAAAACAGAGAGGGAGGATGATTGGACTCTCTCCATATAGGGGACAGCAGGAATTAGCCCAAATAGATAAATTGAACATGCACTACATTCCTGTGCCTTAATCGCAGTCACTATTAAAAGACAGCACAATAGAGAATGCTGTTTTACTTGGGAGTCACTATATTTACAATCCTGTGTTAGCTATTGGTCTGTTGTAAGGTGGGTGCTCAGGGCGATGTTGTTTGACGTTCTAGTTGTTGTGGCGTAACCATTCTATCAATGATATCTGGATGTAGGATATCTCTTACAAATATCCTACCTGGTGTTATGTTCCCTGAAACCAAGATTATCTGAGAGAACAAACCAAAAATGCAATGTTTACCAATGCTGTTGAGATAAATGGCTGTTGACCCCATTGCTATTGTCATCGATGCGGCTCCGAAATGACGTCTTGTTCAAGACAAATATCATTTTTCAGCAGGGTGCCCCTCTTGACAATACCTTGAGGTTGAAAAACACAGTTGGTACTTCTCAGAATATTCTGTGTGCTTCTCCATTGTTCTTAGACTACCTGAAGGTCGGGCCAATCAAAACGTCCCATTATGTGTACCTCTCAGGTCAGAGAAAGCTTTTCTTTGCATGTGTGTTTATTTCATCTAGCTATTCCCATTCCTGGAAATATGTTGCCTTGCAAATTTGTCATTGTCATAGGTAGAACATATTACATGTTACCCATTTTGTTATCGGACTTGTATACATGTTTTATTTACGGGCAATATATAGTCGTCAATATATATAGTAATATATAGTATATCAATATATAGTCGTCAATATTTAGTCGTTTGACTAAAAAAATTGCTAGTCAACCATTCACAAGTTAGTGTGGCCAAAGAGTCTCATCAAGGCTCTTTTGTTTTGTGTAATGGTTTTCTGATTTCCAGTTGGTCTGGTCTGACTGAAGTAACTTCGGGATGTACTGTATTGTTGGGAAGTGATGCCGGATTTCCATAGAGTTATTATTGAGTTCCGGTGTAACAGTGTGGTTGACATCATTTGACCCCAAAACTGTGGAGCCCCTTGAAATGATTGGAATTGAATTTGTTGTCCCCTGATTCCACCAACATTCTATTTGGATGTTTGTCAAGGCTCTATCAGGGCTGTTGTGAACACGGTGTAGTATCTGTGCTGTAAACATTTACTGTATCTGTGTTGGTATATAGAGTCTTCGACTCGGGGCTGTTCCTGTGTTTTACTGCTTATCTTTGACCCTTTATTTTAGAGACCTTGGATCTCTAAGAGCAGTACAGATTTATACGGTATAGAATTCAGTTGAAGCTTGTCGATGCCAAACAGTTAATATGTGTGTGTTCCATAAGTACTTCAGAGAAAAAAAAAGCATTTGTGTGCGCAATGGCCTTCGGGGGTTGCACCAAATGAAATGCTTTTTTTTTCTACCCCCCCACACCTTCACTCAAGAAGTGTTTGCTTATTTTTTCGTTATCTCTCTCTCTCTCTCTCTCTCTCTCTCTCTCTCTCTCTCTCTCTCTCTCTCTCTCTCTCACCTTTGAGTTGAATCTCTGACATCCGAGTCTGCCCCAGGATGTCTGTCACAAACTGCAGTCCAACGTTGTGACAATGCTTTTTTTCCTCCCGTTGCCTTTTATGACCTTCTTTTTTCCTTTCTTTTCTTTTTTTCTGTTCTTTCCTTCAAGGTCTGGCGCACCTGACGTTAAGCAACCAAGGTATGGGTTCATTCCTTTTTTTGGTTCTTTTTAGAGGGAAAAAAAAACCTCCTCTTTGCCCAATCTCCTCCTCTTCCTCACTCCTCATCTTTCCTCACCCTCCCTCGTTCCCGACCTCCATTTTTCTTTAACCCGTCTTCCTAGCCCATCTCCCTATCCCTGGCACCCCCCAATTCTCTCACCCTCCTTCCTTCCATACTTCTCTCAGTTTTGGTTGTGCTTCCTGCCATGTCCTTCCTTGTGCTCTCTGTGCCTCCACACTGTCCGTCCCACCCTTGTCCTGTCCTTCTGGCTCACCTGGAACCACCTCTGACCTACGACCTCCCGGGCTGCAGGTAACCCTTTTCTGTCCTCCCTTTTGCTTGGGTTTTCAAAAAGTGCCTGCGGAAAATGTTGGTCAAGTGAAATGTTAATTGTATGTTATCCTTCCTACTAATGCAACACGGTTGTTGTTGAATGACACAGAGTTTCCTATCACCACTCTGCTGTCATTCTCATTGTTTGGCACCCTGATCTGTTATGATGAGGTTTTAAGGTTCTTCAGAGACAGATTGCTAGCTTTTTATATAGCAATGAAATGTATCCCTGGAAAGAATGTTTTGTGAATTATGTATGAAGAAAAAACTATGTCTGAACAGCAATGAGATTGAACTGTGCTGCTATGTACATGTTACGGTCTCCAATGAAACTGCTTTAATGTGCTTCTCTGACTTCACATTTCACCATAGCTTTACTATCAACCAAGACACAAGCAAACACACCTGATCCTAAACTCTATACTTCCATTCCACTACATCCCTCAGAGTGCTTCTCTCTTCACACAGACAACCTACTCTTTACACAGACAACCTTTATGTGCCTGGTTTATCCACACACTGGGTTGCACTGTGGCCTCCTGATGTGAACCACCCAGAAATGGTGGAAGAGGGAAAGTTCATGGGCGAGAGATATAGCCAGGCAGGGATCGTCTGGGGATCGAACTGACCTTTACCAGAAGGTGGAGAACAGTCTCGCTCTTATTGACTCTCATCCCTCTCCCACCTCGACCCCCATCACTGATGCACTGGGATCTGACTAGGATGTCTGAATCACCCTCTCCTGGGGTGCATTTCAAAACTCTTTCCTCGATTCCTTGCATCTTCTCTGAATCACCTTTTGATCCAATGCTCTCCTCTCCTCTGACATTTAAGATGGAGACAAGGAGAGAGGATGTGAGGAAATCGAGGAAAGACTTCAACCCTGATCTCTTTAAACACGTACAGGTTCAAACACCTGTGCCAAACGCCTTAAATGTCTCCACCACCTCCATTTATAGACTCCTTAGCTACCTTAAATGTCTCCAACATCTCCATTTACAGACTCCTTAGCTACCTTAAATGTCTCCACCACCTCCATTTATAGACTCCTTAGCTACCTTAAATGTCTCCAACACCTCCATTTATAGACTCCTTAGCTACCTTAAATGTCTCCAACATCTCCATTTACAGACTCCTTAGCTACCTTAAATGTCTCCACCAACTCCATTTATAGACTCCTTAGCTACCTTAAATGTCCCCAACACCTCCATTTATAGACTCCTTAGCTACCTTAAATGTCTCCAACACCTCCATTTATAGACTCCTTAGCTACCTTAAATGTCTCCAACACCTCCATTTACAGACTCCTTAGCTACCTTAAATGTCTCCACCACCTCCATTTATAGACTCCTTAGCTACCTTAAATGTCTCCACCACCTCCATTTATAGACTCCTTAGCTACCTTAAATGTCTCCAACACCTCCATTTATAGACTCCTTAGCTACCTTAAATGTCTCCAACATCTCCATTTATAGACTCCTTAGCTACCTTAAATGTCTCCAACACCTCCATTTATAGACTCCTTAGCTACCTTAAATGTCTCCAACACCTCCATTTATAGACTCCTTAGCTACCTTAAATGTCTCCAACACCTCCATTTATAGACTCCTTAGCTACCTTAAATGTCTCCAACATCTCCATTTATAGACTCCTTAGCTACCTTAAATGTCTCTAACACCTCCATTTATAGACTCCTTAGCTACCTTAAATGTCTCCAACACCTCCATTTATAGACTCCTTAGCTACCTTAAATGTCTCCAACACCTCCATTTATAGACTCCTTAGCTACCTTAAATGTCTCCAACACCTCCCTTTAATTAACTCTACAAGATCGGTGTCCCCCCTGCGGGACGGTTGAGCTAACTGTGATTAGCGTGAGGTTATAAGTAACAAGAACATTTCCCAGGACATAGGCATATCTGATATGGGCAGAAAGCTTACATTCTTGCTAATCTAACTGCACTGTCCAATTTACATTAGTTATAGCAGTGAAATAATACCATGCTATTGTTTGAGGAAAGTGCACCGTTAGGAACTTTAAAATGTATCAATTAACCAATTAGGCACATTTGGGCAGACTTGATGCAAAATTTTGAACAGAAATGCAATGGTTCACTAGATAAGTCTAAAACATTGCACAAACACGGCTGCCATCTAGTGGCCAACATCTAAATGGCACCTATAACCTAGAATACTACATTATGGCCTTTCTCTTGCATTTCAAAGATGATGAAAAGAAATATGCATGTTTTTTTTAAATGTTGTACTATCTTTTACCAGATCTAAAGTGTTTCCACAAACTTTAAAGTGTTTCCTTTCAAATGGTATCAATAATATGCATATCCTTGCTTCAGGTCCTGAGCTACAGGCAGTTAGATTTGGGTATGTCATTTTAGTAGATTTTTTAAAAGGGTCAGATCGTTAAGAGTTTTTAAAGACTCCTTAGCTCCCTTAAATGTCTCCAACTCCTCTCCTAGACTCCTCTAACTGCCTTACATGTGCCATTGACGACTTCTGATGGGCTAGCCGTCACTGGAGAGCCCTGTTGTGAACAAGAGCTCTGAGATCCCCCTCGGTCTGTAGGTCCTAGCCACCCATAATTCAAGTGGACATAGTGATACCACATTGTTCCTGTCGCTGGGTGACTCAACGACGGAACACTGACCGCTCCTCCAGACATCCGCTGTGACCCCGCTGAATCAAAATCCTCTCATTTCTATACATGTTCGTCTTCACTCTGCCGTGGCATTTTCTCCTACATTCCATCAATATGTAGGCCTATAGTGTGCCAGTCTTTCCCCCTCCTCCAATAGCTTGTTTACTCGGTCCATGTGGTGATAATTGGGCACACTTGAGGAATCAAAATGTTGGTATTAAGATTTACCCCAATCCCCCAACACTTACCTAAAGCCCCTTATGGCTACAGTGACCCAGGTGTTAGCGATTCCCGTTCGCTGTTTGCAGCAATGTTTGGAGCATGGATTTGCATTTGTGTAACCCCTGACCCATAAGAGGAGCAGAAAATGTCTTATCCGTCGATGCTGCTGGGGAAATGGGGGGGAAAGAGTACCGTAACAAATACTGCACATACACGTTCAAATGGGAGACGGAAATGGTCAAGAAGCTGAAAAATAGATGGGATTTTGCTGCATGCACCAGAGCTTACTTGAATATGCACTGACTCTCTCTCGCTCTCTCTCTCTCAAAAACAAGGTAAAAAAAGACAGCGAAAGGTATACGTTTAAACAGTACTGATTTCGATTTAACCAAGCCACGGGCGTTCTGTTGAGGTCTAATGCATGTTCCAAATAGGGAAATAAGAAAATGTCTCCTACTTTCAGCTTTTTTACGCATTTTCTATGAATAATTAGTGAAATAGAAGGGGGGGAATATTCCATGATACAGCAAAGGAAAAAAGCTGATCAGACAAGCCTTGGTCTCCCTGTCCTTCGTATTGATTGGCTGTAGTTAAAATTAATACAGTGGTCCCCCCCCCCGTGAACGAGCCACAGAAACATCTTTAAAGGACACAATCAATAAGCCTATTTGGCTCAGGAATAAAGCGCAACAGCTTCAGTGACTGACATGGTTTGCAATTGAAGGCTGAGACACTTTTGTCTGCGTCTTCAATTCGACAATGACTGTGTGTGTGTGTGCACCTGTGAACGTGTGTATTTGTCTGCTTGTCCTTCTGCGTCTTGTAACATTTGTTCAGAGCAAATTGAAGCGGCGTGTTGCCGTCACTGCGAGTCCTTGGGACAAGAAAGTTCTATCTGACATTTTTGTAAAAAATGTGTCACATACCGTATATTTAATCTATAGATGGTTCTTCATATGTTAGATTTTTGCAAAAGTACATTAAGTGAAACAAATGAAAACTAGAAAGTTATCTCTGCATAAACCCATTTGTGCTTTGCGCTACAAGGTTCTATCTGCAATCCAATCACAAGCCTGAACAAATACAGATGGACCAATCAGAACACGTCTTTTCCCATCTCTCTCAAAGTATGGTCTAGGCTTTCCAGCAATAATGGCACTTTCCCTGCAGTGGGCTAAATCAGGGTCATACCAAGAGTGTTTCTTGGTATTTATAGACAAATCTACTTCCAAACAAAAGTATACACCTCACACACGTGTTTATGGGCTTTAAAAAAGAAGACCCATGTACCATGTCAGATATAGAGTTGAAATGTATTCCATGTTGAATAGCATCTCAATATTACACTTTATATACATCACATAAGACTGAAATATAACAAAACTGTTGGACATAGAAACACCAGATTTTCAGCAAAAAAGAAAGAAAAGTGTATTAATTATGAATAACATTCCATCCATGAGACCACTAGAGGGCACTTTGGTCATTCCACTGCAGGAACTACAGTAAATGACGATAGTAATTTGTCTGATGATCATAATACAATAAATTTCTTAAAATACATTGAGTTTAACAAACATTAGGAACACCATCCTAATAGTTGCACCCCCCTTTGGGTGGTGGACCATTCTTGATACACACAGGAAATGTGAAAAACCAGCAGAGTTGCAGTTCTTGACACAAACCGGTGTGCCTGGCACTTAGACTCATATCCCGTTCAAAGGCAATTAAATATTGTGTCTTGCCCATTCACCCTCTGAATTGCACACATACACAATCCATGTCTCAATGCTTAGAAATCCTCCTTTAACCTGTCTCCTCCCCTTCATCTACACTGATTGAGGTGGATTTAACAATAAGGGATCATAGCTTTCACCTGGATTCACCTGGTCAGTCTATGTCAAGGAAAGAGCAGGTGGTGTTAATGTTTTGTATACATAATGTACTTGATGATGTCTTCTGACTCTATCTTGGTAAAATAGTGTTATTCTATCATTTGATGTATTGAAATAGCTACAGTTTTCTTAAAAACTGAACATGTCAATTCAGAAGTTTCAGATAGGACACCCAGATTGACACTTTAAAGCCACAAGGTTCTGTCTGTGATTGCATCCCCCTAAAAAAATGGATTTGCAAAAGTCTCAGGATTTTTTCCAGTTAAGTTATCTTTAAGGTAAAGACCTTAATGGGTTGTGAAAGAAAAATTCACTCAAAACAGTTCTGAGATCTGGCTTGTGAACTTTGATGCTCAATATCGCAAAACTATTTTCCCAAGGTCACGACCGACTGTGCTGGTTGGTGGATCAGAGTGCAGGTGCTTTTCACCACCACCCCCGACCATTCCAGTCTGCAGAGCCAAGCGAGGAAAATCAATTCCTCGCTCCTTCACAAAACTTGTCCTTTCTAGAGATGAAGGGCAAAGCCTATGCCTCGACAGGCTGATCTCTATCCACCAAGGTAACTTGAGATCCAAGGCGATATTCAACGTTTGTCCGGATCCCCAGGACAACAGGAAATGCTTTAGAAACCGGCCATTAGGGGCAACGGTGAGAGCTATTACCATCAAGTAGTCATGTTGTTAGGTTGTTGTGGATAGAGGCGTAAGATCTATGGGTTGGGTGTCCAATCCCAGAGCTATGTGCAATTTTTTGTTTTGTTTGCTTGTTTTAACCCTTATCCCAAACCTTAACCCTTACCTTAATCACTCGGAATGAATGACCTAAAGCTAACCAAGTTATTTCTGTTATAACCCTGTCCCAAACCTTACCTCAACCATTCGGATTTAATGCTTAAACATAATCTGGCGAAATGTGACAAACGTTGAACTTTCCCCCAGGCCTTTCACTGCTTCGCCACCATACTGAGACACACGCTCCCCATGCCTTCACACCGTGGCACAGGCCTCCAATACCAACACTAAATCTTGCCCCAATAATAATACATATTAACATGGATCTAATTATAGTGGTGTAACGTTACATATTGTATCATACAGTATTTGGTTCCGTAGCGTCATGACAAAGTTAGTGTTCCACGTTTCATAAGGATATCAAACTTAGGTCTAGTTGATTCAATGTCAGACTCTAATAATAATAATAATAATAATAATGTGAAATAGGCCTTATATTTAACCAAACCACTGTTCATGTTCTTCGCAGTTCAAAGTTTGCAAGTATTCTGTCAAAATAGCCAGCAAATATAGAGCAATCTGCCAAAAGGAGAATACATGGAGTGTGTTCAATGGTATGTGAATTGAGGTGTATATTTTTTTATTTCTAAAACAAATATGCTCTTTTATTTCAATCAAATATGCTAATCTTATGTAATTCTATGTTCTTTATAATGAGGCTAATGGCCTTTTTCATGTGTGGAAATTATAATACCAGGTCCCTAGTTCTGATTTTTAAAGCCTGACTGTTTAATTTCAGGCCACATTATATACCAAAATTCATTGGTTCCTAACCCATTCATTCACTATGGACCCCTATGAACTCCGAAGCACTTATGTAATTCTGAGCCTGAGGGATTCCTTACTTTAACAAACCAATTAATGGCTACTTCATCAAAAAAAGCAAGGTCCTAATGAAACAATATAGAACCCTAATAGGCTTAAATCACCAATTTTCCCAGCTCCTCAGACTTGGATTGCAAGAAACTTCAAACGGAGGTTGTTGAACCCAGTACGTGATTAGAGTTTTTCTCTTAGTCCCCAGAGCAGGTATATTCCACTCTTACCCTATGAGGTCCAGAGCCTGTTGGTTTTCTGTTCTTCCTGATAATTAAAGTGTCCCAGGACTAAATCAGCGGAAAGAATGCTAACTCTTGACACACCCATCCCTTTAGCTGGATCATTTTCATCAACACCCGCTTAATTGCAGCGCGCCAAATTCAAATTAAATTACTAAACATATTTAATTTTCATGAAACCACAAGTGCAATATAGCAAAACACAGTTTAGCTTGTTTTTAATCCACCTGGCGTGTCAGATTTCAATACAGATTTTCAGCGAAAGCATAACAAGCGTTTATGTAAGAACATCTCTCTCAGTAGACAAAATATTACAAACACCTAGCAGCCAAGTAGGTTGGTCACGAAAGTCAGAAAAGCAATAGATTAAATCGCTTACCTTTGATGAACTTCAGATGTTTTCATTCACGAGACTCCCAGTTACACAATAAATGTTCCTTTTGCTCCACAAAGATTATTTTTATATCCAAAGTACCTCCGTTTGTTTGGCGCGTTATGTTCAGAAAAGATGAAAATTCCACTCTGTTGCCCAAGCAAAATTCATGCAAACACCCAGCTATCCACTGACGCGATGTTATCTTTCTTGCTCATTTTTTAAAATAAAAGCCTGAAACTATGTCTAAAGACTGTTGACACCTTGAGGAAGCAAGAAGAAAAGGAATCTGTTGATATCCCTTTAAATGGAGCGAAGGCAGGCTATGGAACATGGAGCTTTCAAAATAAAAGCCACTTCCTGGTTTGATTTTCCTCAGGTTTTCGCCTGCAATATCAGTTCTATTATACTCACGGACAATGTTTTGACAGTCTTGGAAACTTTAGAGTGATTTCTATCCTAATCTGACAATTATATGCATATTCTAGTTTCTGGGCCTGAGAAATAGGATGTTTCAAATGGGTATATTTTTTTAGCCAAAAACGAAAATCCTGCCCCCTACACTCAAGAAGTTAAAAAAGCAGTGGAAATGGCTGCAGGCAGTCATGGGCGGACTGGGAAAAACATTTAGGCCTGGCATTTTAGCCACAACAGCCAACATCACATCGCATCACAGCGCACACACTACACAGTCTCTGCGTCTTCTCTGTAGTCACTGTTTATCTGGCTTGTGCCTCTCTCTCATCTCTCTCTCTTTGCTCTCGTTCCTCGACTTGACGATAGACCTGAGCATCATCACTATCCGGTTCACAGTCTGTGCTAGGCCTAGCATCATCTTATTTGTGAATGAATGAATGCAGGTATTAGACGATCATAGGGAACACACGTTATGAGCTAATGTACCATTTAAGTGTGTATATATGTAGACATAATTAGGATTATTGTGTCATGTGTCATATGTGTCGCGTCGCCCCCCCACACCCTAGTGTTAATTACGATGACATATTAAGGAACTGGCAGTACATCTGTGCGTGTCTCTCTCACTCTCTGTCTTCGTCCTACCTCCACTGCACTCGTCCCTGTGCTGTCCCTGCTAAGCCCAGCATCCTTTCTCATGGCACTGGTACCAGAAGACCACTGGGCAATGTTGGCAGTACTAAGCCCAGCAACATTCTTGTTGTGAATGAATAAACACATTTAATAGATATAAAAGAAAAAACACTGAATAAATGCCTAATAGGTTGCCATTGGCTCATAATACCTTATAGAAGCTTAACTACTTATTTAGCAAATTGGTGCCTGGCTGTCATCAAATCAGAGTTGATGTGTTACATAATGCAGGATGTAAATGTTGCAGGACGCTCACACGCCTCACAAAACTAGTCTGAAGGTAGCCGGGTACCAGTTAAAAAAAATCAATGGAAGATTATATTAAGATTTCTTTGATACATTAAGCAGTCCAAATTTTTATTTTATTTTAATTAAATTAAATTACAATTATCCTTGGTATGACCATCTTAAAACAAGTAGACCCCCCCTCCCAGCATACACTCAAGGATTTTTTTAAATACTTAAACTTGTGACTTCTATCCCTCCCCCTGGACAAACGGTGAATCCTGAAGTAAAATCCTGTCAAACCGTAAGATCGTGTTGCTCTATCTCCCTGTCCCCCAGGTCTGTTACTGCTCCACCACCACACTGAGACACACGCTTCCCATGCTGTCACACTGACACTAAACCTAGCCCCAATAATAATACACATTAACACTGATCTAATTATAGTGGTGTCATACATTATTTGGTTCCTAAAATAAGAAAGAATACAGAATAAAAGCCTAATGGGTTGCCATTTGCTCATAACACCTCAATACCTTATGGGTGGCAGGTAGCCTAGTGGTTAAGAGGATTGTGACAGTAACTGAAAGGTTGCTGGTTCAAATCCCTAAGCCAACTAGCTGAAAAATAATTTGGCAAGGCACTTAACCCTAATTGCTCCTGTAAGTCACTCTGGATAAGTGTCTGCTAAATGACAAAAAAAAGCCTAACTACTTACAGTTATTTAGCAAATTAGTGCCTGACTGTCATCAAATAAAGGTTTATTGGTCACATGCCCAGAATACAGGATGTAAATGTTGCAGGGACATGCTTACTCACAAGCTCTCCTCAAGTGCAATATTATCAGAACTCAGGATAAGACCCAGATGTGGACAGTTCGAATCACAGAAGTTTATTTACAAAGCAGGGGGCAGGCAAATGACAGGTCAAGGGCAGGCAGAGGTCGGTAATCCAGGGCACTTTCAAAAGGTACGGAACAGCAGGTAGGCTCAGGGTCAGGTTAGGCAGAATGGTCAAAACTGAAAGCACTTGAAAACAGGGACTAAAGAGAACAGGAGTATGAAAAAACATGCTGGTAGGCTTGACGAGACAAGACGAACTGACAACAGACAAACAGAGAACACAGGTATAAATACACAGGGGATAATGGGGGAAATGGGCGACACCTGGAGGGGGTTGAAGACCAGCACAAGACAGGTGAAACAGATCAGGGTGTGACAAATACACATACTGTATTTCTTTTTCAATACAACCAAAAAATAGAAAAATATTCAAAAAAGAAGTAGGAAGGGTAATAGTAATATACATAGCACTCAGAATGTACTATGAATAGTACAGAATATGCTGGGATGTGCAATAAAGTAAATAGTAACAGCAGTATTGACTGCATGTGTGTGTGTCAGTGTGTTGTCTTCTCTGCTGCACTTGACTCTGCTGCAGCAGATGAGCTGTCTGCACTACGGCTATTATCACTGGGACCAGAAGATGAGGGAACCGTACTGCCTGTACTGGGCCCAGCAACATCCCAGTTGTGAATGAATAAACACATACGTGCTAGACAAAGAAGAAAATCACTGAATAAGTGGAGGTCACAAGGTTTTGAGGGGTCGCGAGTGTGTTGGGGGTATCTAAAATGTTGAATGTTTTTTATTTTTTATTTTATCCATATTATAATAGGCTACATATAGACTACCGTTTGAATTTTATAGTTATACCTTTGCCTTTTTCTGTCACTAACATAGGCCTACGGAATTGCACTGGGTGGCCAGTCCTCTTCTGGCTGTGCCGGGTTGCCTCGCTGGCTGAAGAGACACTGAGCATGGTTACATGTACACAATGATATGATTATTATGTATAGTCAGATTACTACAATAGTTAGTTCATTAAAACATTTTCATGCTTTGCAAGAAGAACAATTTCCCTACCAATTCTGTTTACATGGACACATCTTGAAATCAGGCTACCTGATGGGACTTTTGTTAATGCAGAACAAAATAAGCATTCTAGCACGGTGATCATGTTATTTATGTGAAGACTATTTGATTCTGAGTACAGACGTATAACGCTTGTATGTGAAAACCATTCATGTCACTCGTGCGCAAGAGGGAGCCTTGCGTTACTAATGCTGGCACATGCGCAGATCAAATACACAGCTGGAACGCTGATTAAAGCTGTTTACATGTCCTAATAATTCTAGTAATTCTAATCATTTGATTTTGACCTTACGCCGACTAAGGTCAGCAGAGTAAGGTGTTACCGTGACTTTTTCCATACTCTGCCGACTGCCATAATCTGTTTTAATGTTAAATTATAGGTGTGCATGCAAACATAATCAATGAGATTTAGAAAACAAAGCAAATAGCCTAAACATTGATAAAACAATTAGAATACACAGACCGCACCCAACTTCACCTTAACTGATTTAATTATGATTATTCAGCATCTATGCATTCACATTCAATGTTTTATTGTAATCCATAGTGACGCGATGTTTAATAAAAAGGACTGTTTACATGTCTAGTAGATGGCTATTCCCTTACCTATGTGTTATAAAAGCCAATCACAGGTAGACTGGTGTATAAATGTTTCCCTGAATCCCGCATACCCTAACTGGCATTCTATTTCATACAATACATGAATACAGTATATGTTTTCTTCCCACATTGACTGCACCATTGTTCTCTGCTGCAGCAACAGCTGGTCTGTCATTTCTCACAGACACAGCACTCAAACTTTTAGCAAATAAGTTGGTTAATTTCAGAGATTTAGCAGTGTCGGTGTAGAGACCTTTTTGGTTGCTCAATAAATTTAATAAAACAAAAATGACACAGCTGGCAGCCCATGGGCCTGTTTTTCTATGATTTGTGCCCAATTTCTCTTGTCGAAATAATCATTGAGAATTTTAGATTATTTCGAGAACTTGGGCACAAATCATAGAAAAACAGGCCCATGGGCTGCCAGCTGTGTCATTTTTGTTTTATTCAATTTATTGATATACATTTTGACCAGCCCACTCAAATAAAAGATGGCCCGGCCCTTATGGCATTTGCCAGAATTTCCAGGTGGCTAATCCGCCCTTGCAGCCAGTCAATATGTTCTCTGGTACAGCAGTCAAACATTTTGAGGATCTGAGTGCCAATGCCAAATCTTTTCAGCCTCGTGCGGGGGAAGAGACATTGTCGTGAAGACACTTGACAGTTGTTCCGAGCATGCTCTGAGTAAGCATCCTGCTAATCCATCTGGCCCTGTGGCCTTGTGAATGTTAACCTGTTTAAAGGTCTTACTCACATCGGCTATGGAGAGCGTGATCACACAGCTATCCGGAACAGCTGGTGCTCTCATGCATGGTTCAGTGTAGAATAGACTCAGTGCAGGCTCCACTGATTGTGATTTCAAATAATGGTTCCCTGATATGTCCAAAGGTTTTTCATCAGTCATTTTACATAGCACACACTTGTAGTGCATACATACACATGTGCGCACAAACACACACATGCAGACACGTGCACAGACAGGGCTCAACAAGTGCCAGAGCACTTTCCCCCTCCACCGTAAACGTGCGCCTGACTGCTGCATGCAGTTTAGCACCGGGTGGAGAGTTTGAATACTGGTAGGTAGCTTGTTGGCTACTTTTTAGTTCATGTTTGAGTCTGTTCCATTTATCCCATCCCAGCCATGATAATGAATCCGTCCTCCTATATCTCCTCCCACCAGCCTCCACTGTTTTAGTTGTATCTGTCATGTTCATCTCTTACTGTTCGGGACATTGAAGGGGGGAAGTCGACTGTTAGTAAGAGGCAGGAGTCAGCAGCAGAACAAACTAAAATCAAATTTAAAACACGTTTGTTTTCGACAGCATTGCTAATAAACAACTAGCTAGCAGATTTACATAATTATTCAGTACCAGCTGAGATAGCCACTCTCTTGTGCACCTGACCCCCCCCCCAAAAAAAAAGCTTTGCACACATGTGCCCATGTATGCTTAGAGCTATGTTTGTGAATCCGTTGACGCACCTGTCATCTGTTGAGGCTTGAAGCCAGAGAAAAAAACAGACACCACTTAGATTGTCACTGCGGGTTAATCGTACATGATCAACTCCAAACAAAATGCTTTAACACTAAACAGAGGCACAGACAAAAAAGAAAAGAGAAGTGCTGCTTCCGAAATTAAATTGATGAAAAATGTACCAGAAAATAAAACATTGTGTTGTGGGATAAGTAAACTGTTCAACTTTGATAGCATTCTTCCACTTTAAACTATTTCATTGTAGATAGACTGGACTTGCAAGAGAAAACAATTTACGATAGACCCTAGATTTTCCAGGCAAACTGAAAAATTCAATAGTCTGAAATGAAATGAATTAAAAGACGACGACGTAACATAGATGAAAACTCTATCTAAACACACAATGTATGACTCCAGGTGTCTCAAGAGAGCCTAAAGACACTTCATAGTAGTGTTAACCCCACTAGGTGCCTCCTCTCTGGGCTGTAAGCTGGCCATAGAGGGGCCTGTCAGGTCTGGAGCCCTGGAAGTTGCAGCAGAGACATTAGACCCGGTTGACGGAACAACCTACAGTTGAATAAAATCCCCTGATGCTGCACATGCCCAAATGGAGAGAATCTACAGTCCCCCATCCACACACACCCCATAATACAGCCCATAATAACACCATGGTGATGGAGAGAACAATACACTATAGGCTGAACAGTCCCTATGACTGAAAGTAGCCTATAAGAGCAGTCTTACCTGCTCACCTTCTTCCTGTATTACATCAAAGTTGGATATTTTCTTCATACATTATGGTATACTAAGGGAAATTTGTTTTGTTTTACTGACCACATGACCTTCAGCAGTTCCAGGGCCTAAGTAAACCATATATATATATATGTGTCGCCCTAGTTAAAGTCCATAATGAATTCCGGTGCTGAGTTTTAATCTGATGTGTGATGAGGATAATAGATAGTGATGGTGATGATTGACAACAATCGCCTTGGTGACAGAGGAGAGGGGTGTATTGCTTGTCCCCTAGATTGATCTGCAGCCTGTCGTGTGTGTGTTTTGTGTGCGTGCAAGTCTGCGCATATGTGTGTGTGTGTGTGTGAGTGCACATGTGCCTGGGCGTGCGTGTGCGTGTGTGTATTTTCAGGCAGGTCACGACTCATTATTGGCAGCCTCACTTAGGGAAATTGACAGAGCAGATCATACTCATTTGAAACTCCCACGTCGCCTGTCAGGGCATAGACGCGCTGGCACGCAGTTACACACGTTGACAGTCACGTTCGGTTCTAAACATGGACACACGCTCACTTTCACACTCATGCAAATAGAAGTGTTAGACAGGTGGTTAGGCAGGTGGTTTTCTCTCATGACCCTGAAATGATAGTTCAACCTTAACAAAGGTTCTCATACTTGCTCTGTCTGACAATTTAATTCCAGCTCAAAAAAAAAATCTGAAAAAGCATGCCTACTGTATAATAATTCAAACATCCCATACTCGTTTGATAAAGATTATCATTCAAATATAATGCTTCCATTCTCACGAGGTACTTTAAATGCACGGATGGATCAACCCAATGACAAGTTGAAGAAATGACTACACAAAGTAACATGTCAATACAGAATTCCACATTGGATGAATAGAGTCTACAACCGGTTGCCAAAACCCCCTCCACTCTATTTCAGCCAATCCTCCATGTTATACACCACGGGTCTCGCCCTTTCACCTCCCTCCGTAATTGGTTGAACCTACGTACCCCCAATGTTATCTTGGCTCCAATTTTCTACAATCTATCCTATTGTTTTTCATCGTCTCTTTCTTTATATTTAAAAAAAAAAATCTTATTTAGAAGTGGCCTTTAATTTAATTTGGCCCCCGAGGCATTAATCCTGGGGGCAGCCTGGTCTACGGCTGGAAATTGGATCCAGGTCAGGTTTTTACATCCTGTAATTAAGGTCACTGCCGAGCAGAGGGAGGAGGAGAAGGATGGAGGGAGGGATGGATGGAGGAAGGGTATAGAAAGGAGGAGGAGGAGCGTGTGTGTGTGTGTGTGTGTGTGTGTGTGTGTGTGTGCGCGTCTGCATGTATGTGAGGGCATGGCTGGGTATTGCTTGGCCAAAGGCACTTCTCTGGCTATTATCAGTACAGCCGAAGGCATGTAATTACAGATGGCCTCGAGTAGCCTGATCAAATATGGTTGAGAATTGCCGTTAACGCCAGATTTGCTCATCGTGTGCTCCTGTCTCTCTCTCTTCTCCTCTGCACACACTAAAGGGAGGGATTAGACATTGGGGAGGAAGTGATGAAGACACAGATATGATGTGGAGGGAGGGAGGGGTGGAGGGAGGGAGACCCATCGGGGGATGGTTGTAACAAGACCGGAATGGCAATGAGCAATGTGGTGATGTCATCACACTCACACGGCCTAGCGCTCTTGGAATGTCATGAGAGATCCACTGGGCCAAACCACATGTACTTTAATCAGATTCGGATATGTAAGGGCCATACATTTCCACTCAGCTCCACATTGGAAACGTACTTATGAAATAACAATGAAATCTCTTCACTAACCTCTCAGGACAAACACACCAACTGCCTTCCGCACAGTGCAGCTTACATCAAAGACTGCTTTGTATGATTAAAGTGAATTCGTTCACATTTCCCTGCTATGATTGGAACGTCTCTATACATAAAAGTAGTCCCAAATGGCACCCTGTTCCTTATAAGGTGCACTAGTTTTGCATGGCTTTATAGGGTGCCATTTGGGACACAGCCATAGAGCTTGGATTGTCTCCAACGTGCAGTCAGTGGGTGCCGATTCAGATACTAAAGAGTTCAACTCTGTTTCAACACCACAATCCATTCCATAATGTGCTCTGAAGCAGTTGAACGAAGACCCAAGATAAAATTGGAAGCTGAATATGTAATTTTCCTGTGTGCATATTTAATCGTCCTTTTTTAGAAAGTCTAGCTGGCGGCCTATAATGTAATGTACAGAAATAATCACCTCTCCTACCGTCCTGAGGAATATAATATTTCTGCGTTTTAGTAAATACAAGGAAAGCTAATCTCTTTGGTGAGCGATAGAGAGAGAGAGAAAGCGAGAAAGCGAGAGAGAGAGAGATGGAAGTCAGGACTGACTTAATGAAACATGTTGACACATGTATTAGAGACATCTCCTATAATTGCATAAAGGCATTAGGGTTTCAAACGGAGGGGAGAAGACACGGCCAGGAGAATACTGAACATGCGTCAAAACATCATTCTAGATTTCTAATTTTAACGGTTCCAAAAGGGTTCTTCGGCTGTCCCCATAAGAGAACCCTTTTTGGTTCCAGGTAGACCCCTTTTTGAATTCAGGTTGAACCCTTTTGGGTTCCATGTAGAACCCTCTGTGGAAAGGGTTCTACATGGAACCCAAAGGGGTTTAACCTGGAACCAATAAGGGTTCTTCAAAGGGTTCTCCTATGGGGACAGCCGACAAGCCCTTTTAGGTTCTAGATAGCACCTTTTTTGTGTTGCCCTTGATATGATATACTGAAATAAAAACACATTTTCTTAACACATTTCCGAAAATAATAGTCCAGGTCCCTTAGTGAAACAAAATGTGACGCAGCGGATAAAACACTCCTCTTATGATGGTCAATATCTTGATGGATTATCATCTACAGTGGGGTAAAAAAGTATTTAGTCAGCCACCAATTGTGCAAGTTCTCCCATTTAAAAAGATGAGAGAGGCCTGTAATTTTCATCATATGTACACTTCAACAATGACAAACAAAATTTGAAAAAAACATCCAGAAAATCACATTGTAGGATTTTTTATGAATTTATTTGCAAATTATGGTGGAAAATAAGTATTTGGTCACCTACAAACAAGCAAGATTTCTGGCTCTCACAGACCTGTAACTTCTCTAAGAGGCTCCTCTGTCCTCCACTCGTTACCTGTATTAATGGCACCTGTTTGAACTTGTTATCAGAATAAAAGACACCTGTCCACAACCTCAAACAGTCACACTCCAAACTTCACTATGGCCAAGACCAAAGAGCTGTCGAAGGACACCAGAAACAAAATTGTAGACCTGCACCATGCTGGGAAGACTGAATCTGCAATAGGTAAGCAGCTTGGTTTGAAGAAATCAACTGTGGGAGCAATTATTAGGAAATGGAAGACATACAAGATCACTGATAATCTCCCTCGATCTGGGGCTCCACGCAAGATCTCACCCCGTGGGGTCAAAATGATCACAAGAACGGTGAGCAAAATTCCCAGAACCACACGAGGGGACCTAGTGAATAACCTGCAGAGAGCTGGGATCAAAGTAACAAAGCCTTCCATCAGTAACACACTACGCCGGGACTCAAATCCTGCAGTGCCAGACGTGTCCCCCTGCTTAAGCCAGTACATGTCCAAGCCCATCTGACGTTTGCTAGAGAGCATTTGGATAATCCAGAAGAAGATTGGGAGAATGTCATATGATCAGATGAAATCAAAATATAACATTTTGGTAAAAACTCAACTCGTCATGTTTGGAGGACAAAGAATGCTGAGTTGCATCCAAAGAACACCATTCCTACTGTGAAGCATGGGGATGGAAACATGCTTTGTGGCTGTTTTTCTGCAAAGGGACCCGGACGACTGATCCGTGTAAAGGAAAGAATAAATGGGGCCTTGTATCGTGAGATTTTGAGTGAAAACCTCCTTCTATCAGCAAGAGCATTGAAGATGAAACGGACTGGGTCTTTCAGCATGACAATGATCCCAAACACACCGCCCGGGCAACAAAGGAGTGGCTTCGTAAGAAGCATTTCAAGGTCCTGGAGTGGCCTAGCCAGTCTCCAGATCTCAACTCCATAGAAAATCTTTGGAGGGAGTTGAAAGTCTGTGTTGCCCAGCAACAGCCCCAAAACATCACTGCTCTAGAGGAGATCTGCGTGGAGGAATGGGCCTAAATACCAGCAACAGTGTGTGAAAACCTTGTGAAGACTTACAGAAAACGTTTGACCTCTGTCATTGCCAACAAAGGGTATATAACAAAGTATTGAGATCAACTTTTGTTATTGACCAAATACTTATTTTCCACCATAATTTGCAAATAAATTCATTAAACATCCTACCATGTGATGTTCTGGATTTTTTTTCCCCATTTTGTCTGTAATAGTTGAAGTGTACCTATGATGAAAACTACAGGCCTCTCATATTTTTAAGTGGGAGAACTTGCACAATTGGTGGCTGACTAAATACTTTTTTGCCCCACTGTATGTGAGACATATCGCACGTTTTAAACTCTATAGTTGATTTGTTTTGTGATGCATGCTGCACTGACAACTAAATAAACATATAGGCTGGCATTGCATGACCTCAAAGGTGTGGTTTTATATGGCACTCATCCCGTTATTACAGAGTGAACGCACAGCGACACCGGGTCCATGCTGTTCTCTTCAGCGCCGAGATCCTATCCCTTCATCTTCAGAGTATTCCAATCTTATAGCTAACCCCCTATAGCCTTGCCTCCTGCTCTCCCAGGTAGGACGATCTCCCCATAGACCTTTATTACCATAATGAGATGGGCATAGGTTCACAGAGACATCCTGCGCCATCTTTGAACGTTAACGGTACATTTAAATGAAAGAGGGAGAAGTATGCATTTAAATTGGTCATGAACTGTGGTGTTATTGGATATTAATATGCTTTGATTGACTGCTATTGCATCATATAACTGCAGGTGCCTGTGATTGGGAAAATCAAGTCTGAAATGGCAAAACTTTTAAAGCCTTTTTAAACCTCCGATACACTACAGGCTTTAAATTTCTTCTCAAATTAAGATTGTACACCAGTATGGGAATACGACTATGGGCATGTGATGTTGAAAAGCAATCTTTGTTGTTATTCTTTTTGTTAAACCCCAATGTTTTATTTAACTAGGCAAGTCAGTTAAAACAAATTCCTTTTTTCAATGACGGCCTAGGAACAGTGGGTTAACAGCCTATTCAGGGGCAGAACTACAGATTTGTTACTTGTCAGCTCAGGGATTCGAACTTGCAACCTTTCGGTTACTAGTCCAACACTCTAACCTAGGAACAGTGGGTTAACAGCCTATTCAGGGGCAGAACTACAGATTTGTTACTTGTCAGCTCAGGGATTTGAACTTGCAACCTTTCGGTTACTAGTCCAACTCTCTAACCACTAGGCTACCCTGCCGCCCCATTGTGGTTTATGCAAAGAAGTTGGTTAGATTTCAGTGCAAATATAATGTTGTTCTTCACAGACAATAAACAAATATAAACAAACAAATTCATCACAAGGTGATGTTTATCCCAATTAGTGACAGCAGACGGAATTTATTCAAAGATTAGTGCTACCTATTAAGGGACTTTTTTTTTGACCGTGTGTACATTCATCAACGTAGTCATATGTGTTGTTGACAAATACAAAGATCACCTCTTTTCCCCACATACCCAATAATGATGAGAGGAAAAAGTCAAACGTAAATGTATATTGCTTCAACTGCATAAGGGATAGCATACAGATGTTTCAGCTGAACAGTCTTCGTCAGGTTACACTATGTATAAAATTCTGTCATTGACATATCCCTAGCTCCTACAGCAGTAAACCTATGGAAAATAGAATATTCAGTATATGGCAAATGTCTATGGTCACAGTAGGGTTAAAATATGCATGGATATACATTGGCAGGACTACCGAAGAGGAATACAAATGAACCTGGTAATATACAGTATGCTAATATCAGTGGTGTAAAGTACAAAAGTAAAAATACCTTAAAGTACTACTTAAGTCGTTTTTGGGTGTACAGTGCCTTACGAAAGTATTCGGCCCCCTTGAACTTTGCGACCTTTTGCCACATTTCAGGCTTCAAACATAAAGATATAAAACTGTATTTTTTTGTGAAGAATCAACAACAAGTGGGACACAATCATGAAGTGGAACGACATTTATTGGATATTTCAAACTTTTTTAACAAATCAAAAACTGAAAAATTGGGCGTGCAAAATTATTCAGCCCCTTTACTTTCAGTGCAGCAAACTCTCTCCAGAAATTCAGTGAGGATCTCTGAATGATCCAATGTTGACCTAAATGACTAATGATGATAAATACAATCCACCTGTGTGTAATCAAGTCTCCGTATAAATGCACCTGCACTGTGATAGTCTCAGAGGTCCGTTAAAAGCGCAGAGAGCATCATGAAGAACAAGGAACACACCAGGCAGGTCCGAGATACACCATGCAGGTCTGAGATACTGTTGTGAAGTTTAAAGCCGGATTTGGATACAAAAAGATTTCCCAAGCTTTAAACATCCCAAGGAGCACTGTGCAAGCGATAATATTGAAATGGAAGGAGTATCAGACCACTGCAAATCTACCAAGACCTGGCCGTCCCTCTAAACTTTCAGCTCATACAAGGAGAAGACTGATCAGAGATGCAGCCAAGAGGCCCATGATCACTCTGGATGAACTGCAGAGATCTACAGCTGAGGTGGGAGACTCTGTCCATAGGACAACAATCAGTCGTATATTGCACAAATCTGGCCTTTATGGAAGAGTGGCAAGAAGAAAGCCATTTCTTAAAGATATCCATAAAAAGTGTTGTTTAAAGTTTGCCACAAGCCACCTGGGAGACACACCAAACATGTGGAAGAAGGTGCTCTGGTCAGATGAAACCAAAATTGAACTTTTTGGCTGCAATGCAAAACGTTATGTTTGGCGTAAAAGCAACACAGCTCATCACCCTGAACACACCATACCCACTGTCAAACATGGTGGTGGCAGCATCATGATTTGGGCCTCCTTTTCTTCAGCAGGGACAGGGAAGATGGTTAAAATTGATGGGAAGATAGATGGAGCCAAATACAGGACCATTCTGGAAGAAAACCTGATGGAGTCTGCAAAAGACCTGAGACTGGGACAGATATTTGTCTTCCAACAAGACAATGATCCAAAACATAAAGCAAAATCTACAATGGAATGGTTCAAAAATAAACATATCCAGGTGTTAGAATGGCCAAGTCAAAGTCCAGACCTGAATCCAATCGAGAATCTGTGGAAAGAACTGAAAACTGCTGTTCACAAATGCTCTCCATCCAACCTCACTGAGCTCGAGCTGTTTTGCAAGGAGGAATGGGTAACAATTGCAGTCTCTCGATGTGCAAAACTGATAGAGACATACCCCAAGCGACTTACAGCTGTAATCGCAGTAAAAGGTGGCGCTACAAAGTATAAACTTAAGGGGGCTGAATAATTTTGCACGCCCAATTTATCAGTTTTTGATTTGTTAAAAAAGTTTGAAATATCCAATAAATGTCGTTCCACTTCATGATTGTGTCCCACTTGTTGTTGATTCTTCACAAAAAATACAGTTTTGTATCTTTATGTTTGAAGCCTGAAATGTGGCAAAAGGTCGCAAAGTTCAAGGGGGCCGAATACTTTTGCAAGGCACTGTATCTGTACTTTACTTTACTATTTATAGGGATGCACCGATATTACATTTTTGGCCGATACCGATAACCAATATTAAACATTTTAGCGGCCTTTTAACCTCTCTAGGCAACCCGACGCGCTTGCGTCCCACCTTGCCAACAATAAATGCAAATGCGCTACACCAAATGCTAATAGCACTCGTTAAAACTCAAACGTTCATTAAAATTCACATACAGGGTACTCAATTCAAGCTACACTCATTGTGAATCTAGCCAACGAGTCAGATTTGTAAAATGCTTTTCGGCAAAAGCATGAGTAGCTATTATCTGATAGCAGGCAACACGCCGAAATACCAGAAGGGGACGTAAACAAAGGAATTAGCGTAGCCGGCGTTACACAAAACGCAGAAATAAAATATATAACATTCATTACCTTTGACGAGATTCTTTGTTGGCACTCCTATATGTCCCATAAACATCACTATTGGGTCTTTTTTTCGATTAAATCGGTCCATATATACCCTAAATATCGACCTATGAAAAGTGTGTGATCCAGGAAAAAACAGCGTTTTAAAACGCAACGTCATTTTTTTAAATTAAAAAAGTCGACGATAAACTTTCACAAAACACTTCGAAATACTTTTGTAATCCAACTTTGGGTATTAGTAAACGTTAATAATCTATCAAATTGATCACGGGGCGATGTGTATTCAATAGCTCCACGTCTTGAACTCATGGTCGAAAATTTCTCCTCCAAAACATCCTGTCGGAGACTGGAAGGAATGGGCTCTCTCTTACTCGTTTGACCAAGAAACAAAGCCCATTCAATTGACAAGACTGGCGACATCGTGTGGAAGCTGTAGGACTTGCAATCTCAGCCCCATGTAATTTGGTTTCCCATAAACAATACATGCAAGTGGCTCATTGATACTTTTTCCAGTTTTCAGTGATCAGTTTTTCTTGCGCTTTTCGATGAAACACAGGCTCTGTTATAGTCACAGCCGTGATTTAACCAGTTTTAGAAACGTCAGAGTGTTTTCTATCCACACATACTAATCATATGCATATACTATATTCCTGGCATGAGTAGCAGGACGCTGAAATGTTGCGCGATTTTTAACAGAATGTTCGAAAAAGTAGGGGGTAGGCTTAACAGGTTCATTTAGCGGCCTTTTAAGCATAGTACAGTTAAATAGTTGATACACACACACACACACACACACACTGACCAAAAATTTATTATGTTGGCATTTATGTATGTCCCCATTACCAGTAAAACATAATCAAAACGTATTTCTTTCACTTACTTGCTGAGCTTTCGTTGTTCATTTGTTCAGTCGTTTTATCCTCAACCAGGATTTCATCCTACATGTCAAGCAATGAAGTTCCAGCTCTGTCTGTCCGTGGCCTCTTCTGTCGTGGGTCCTCTTCGTCGGTGCGCACTGTCACTGTGTCCCGTTTCCATCTTGTCCAGCTGTGTCTAACATTCCACGTAAACCTTGTTTCTTGTCTGCATCGAAGTAGCGGTCCTTGTACCTAGCATCAAGCATGGCGGCGACACTGTAAAGAGGCTCAGAGAGAATGCCACCGAATCACAGCCTCAAGTAGAGTTTGCAAGTTTTAACCCCAAGGTCTGCCGGCAGTTTTGTTGAGCAGGCGTTTCAATGCCATGACAGAGGGTATCACGATCACGCCTGCTGCAGACGCAGTCGACTGGCTTATTTCTCGGGTAAGTTGTTCGAATGGAGCAAGGAGTGTGTTCATGTTCATGTTTCAAACATGCTCTCAAATGCCATTGAAATGGCAGCAACGGTATGAGAACAGGCACATTCTTGAACATGCAATACGGCTTTCGTCAGTATGAATTCCGCTGTCAGACTCTGCATACTCATGGGGCTGACATCGCTGGTCCAAATGTCAGTCGTGAAGCTAATAGCAGTGACGCCCATAGCAAGAAGCTCATGGATGTGCGTTTCAACAATACTGTGTAACTTAAAAAATAAAAAATCTTAAAAAATAGTGCCTACTTGGTAATGTGTACCAGGGCTCGATGTGCTCAACCAGTCAATGAAAGCCAACATCATCCACGACAGAGAACAGTTGATTGTCAAGGGCAATGAATTCCATTATCTTGCCTTTAATGGATTTCGCCTTTGAGTTGTCTCGCTGAAAATGTCTCTTTCAAATGACTGCTCGACTTGTTTAGTTGTTGGACCCTTGGTTTTTACTGCTTTTGTTCTGAGTAGTCGCTGAACGTCTGGGGGTGATGCACTTTCAAATGAGTAATTAGGTTTGTGCTATTGAAATATTTCACTTTTTCCCATCAGGAAATAATAGCAGACCAACATTGCATATGGTCGGTTATGTTTTTTTTGCATATGGTCTTAAAAAAAAAATCTTCCTTTGAAACTTTTAAATAGATCCACACAGCAGACATTGTGGGCTAGGTTAGGAATGCTGTGTTGCACATATTTTCATTGCGTCATTACGTCATCTACCTACGTTATATAGGTATGCGCATCAGCTTTGGCATCGGTTTTGCACATCGGCGTTAAACTAGACATTGGGCCTATGCCGATGATGGCATTTTTCGCTAATATCGGCCGACTCCGATATACTTATTGTGCATCCCTAACTATTTATATTTTAGATTACTTTTACTTCACCACATCCCTAAAAAAAATGATGTACTTTTTCCTCCACACATTTTCCCTGGCACCCAAAAGTACTCGTTACATTTTGAATGTCTTAGCAGGACAGGAACATGGTCCAATTCACACACTGATCAAGAGGACATCCCTGGTCATCCCTACTGCCTCCGATCTGGCGGACTCACTAAACACACATTTCCTTTATAAATTATTAGTGTTGGAGTGTGCCCCTGTATCCGTAAATAAAATGTAAAAAAGAAAATGGTGCTGTTTGGTTTGCTTAATATAAGGAATTTGAAATGATTTATACGTTTTCTTTTTATTTTGATACTTAAATATATTTTAGCAATTACATTTACTGTTGATACTTTTGATACTTAAGCATATTTAAAACCAAATCATTATTGACTTTCACTTTTACTTGAGTAATTTTCAATTAAGGTATCTTTACTTTTTATCAAGTATGACAATTGGGTACTTGTTCCGATTCTCGCTAATTTGTTAAAATACTAACGCTAACATAAGTTAAGCTTGTTTAATAACACAAGTACTGCAATAAAACAGCTAAATACCAGAACACGCCTAAAGTAGTTGTTGGTTTGAACAGTCATCATTCGACTCCTAAAATGGCTCCCTCTGTGGAGATGATCTCAACTTAATTGATCACACAATTCATACAGTTAAGTCTTTAACATCTCATTTAACACCCATTCACCCAAAATAATTGAACTACTGTACTTTTCAATCCAGTGTTTCTTCATCTCCTCTTTCTTTGTGTCACTGTGTCTCAATAGTTTTTGCTCCTGAATATGTCTGGAGACAGACAAAATATTGAGGTTAAAGCCACAAAAATTATTTTTTGTTATGCAAGAAGTGTATGTTGAATATTGTACAGTCGTGGCCAACAGTTTTAAGAATGACACAAATATTAATTTCCACAAAGTGTGCTGCTTCAGTGTCTTTATTTTTGTCAGATGTTTTTGTCAGATGTTACTATGGAATACTGAAGTATAATTACAAGCATTTCATAAGTGTCAAAGGCTTTTATTGACAATTAGATGAAGTTGATGCAGAGTCAATAATTGCATTGTATGCTGTCAATTAACCTCTGGGCCACATCCTGACTGATGGCAGCCCATTCTTGCATAATCAATGCTTGGAGTCTGTCAGAATTTGTGGGGTTTTATTTGTCCTTGGCTGAGAAGCAACCCCACACATGAATGGTCTCAAGATGCTTTACTGTTGGCATGACACAGGACTGATGGTAGCGCTCACCTTGTCTTCTCCGGACAAGCTTTTTTCCGGATGCCCCAAACAATCGGAAAGGGGATTCATCAGAGAAAATTACTTTACCCCAGTCCTCAGCAGTCCAATCCCTGTACCTTTTGCAGAATATCAGTCTGTCCCTGATGTTTTTCCTGGAGAGAAGTGGCTTCTTTGCTGCCCTTCTTGACACCAGGCCATCCTCCAAAAGTCTTCACTTCACTGTGCGTGCAGATGTACTCACACCTGCCTGTTGCCATTCCTGAGCAAGCTCTACTAGTGGTGCCCCGATCCCGCAGCTGAATCAACTAGTAGATGGTCCTGGCACTTGTTGGACTTTCCTGAGCGCCCTGAAGCCTTCTTCACAACAATTGAACCGCTCTCCTTGTTGTTCTTGATGTTCCGATAAATGGTTGATTTTGGTGCAATCTTACTGGCAGCAATATCCTTGCCTGTGAAGCCCTTTTTGTGCGAAGCAATGATGACGGCATGTGTTTCCTTGCAGGTAAGCATGGTTGACAGAAGAAGAACAATGATTCCAAACACCACCCTCCTTTTGAAGCTTCCAGTCTGTTATTCGAAATCAATCAGCATGACAGAGTGATGTCCAGCCTTGTCCTCGTCAACACTCACACCTGTGTTAACGAGAGAATCACTGACATGATGTCAGCTGGTCCTTTTTTGGCAGGGCCGAAATGCAATGGAAATGTTTTTGGGGGATTCAGTTCATTTGCATTAAAGCAGCATTGAAATTGCACAGCTAAACTCAGCATAAAAAGAAATGGCCCTTTTTCAGGCCCTGTCTTTCAAAGATAATTCGTAAAAATCCAAATAAGTTCACAGATTTTCATTGTAAAGGGTTTAAACACTGTTTCCCATGCTTGTTCAATGGCTGAGAGAGGCTGGACTGAGGGCTTGTAGGCCTGTTGTAAGGCAGGTCCTCACCAGACAACACCGGCAACAATGTCGCCTATGGGCACAAACCCACCGTCACTGGACCAGACAGGACGGGCAAAAGGTGCTCTTCACTGACCAGTCGTGGTTTTGTTCCACCATGGGTGATGGACGGATTTGTGTTTATCGTCAAAGGAATGAGCATTACACCGAGGCCTGTACTCTGGAGTGGGATTGATTTGGATGTGGAGGATCCGTCATGGTCTGGGGCGGTGTGTCAGCATCATCGGACTGAGCTTGTTGTCATTGCAGGCAATCTCAATGCTTTGCATTACAGGGAAAACATCCTCCTCCCTCATGTGGTACCCTTCCTGCAGGCGCATCCTGACATGACCCTCAAGCATGACAATGCCACCAGCCATACTGCTCGCTCTGTGCGTGTTCTGCCATGGCCAACGAAGAACCCGAATCTCAATCCCATTGAGCACGTCTGGGACCTGTTGGGTCGGAGGGTGAGAGCAAGGGCCATTCCCCCCAGAAATGTCCGGGAACTTGCAGGTGGAAGAGTGGGGTAACATCTCACAGTAAGAACTGGCAAATCTGGTACAGTCCATGAGGAGAAGAAGCACCGCAGTACATTATGCAGCTGGTGGCCACACCAGATACTGACTGATACTTTTGATTTTGACCTCCCCTTTGTTCAGAGGCACATTATTCCATTTCTGTTTGTCACATGTCTGGGGAGCTTGTTCACTTTATATCTCAGTTGTTGAAACTTGTTATATTCATACATATATTTACACATGTTAAGTTTGCTGAAAATGTACACAGTTGACAGTGAGAGGACATTTCTGCAATCAGAGCTCCCGAGTGGCGCAGTGGTATAAGGCATTGCATTTCAATGGTAAGAGGTGTCAACACAGACCCTGTTTAGATTCCAGGCTGTATCACAACAGGCTGTGATTGGGAGTTCCATAGGGCAGCGCACAATTGGCCCAGTGTAATCTGTGTTAGGGTTTGGCCCGGCTAGGCCGTCATTGTTATTAAGAATTTGTTCTTAACTGACCTGCCTAGTTAAATAAAGGTTAAATAAAATTACAACATTTAAAAAATCACTCTGAAATGAGTTTCTCATCCTCTGACCTACAGTACTACAGTTTTATATGTTTGTGTCCTCCTATCAATCCACAGAATAACAGTAGTTTGAGAAAAGAAGAGTACAGCACAAACCCCCAAAAATGGATGGTTAAGTCATATTGTATCATAAATATATCATATGCTAGAGACAACATTTCTATTATCCACAGTGAAACGTATCGCAGTTGAAAGACCATCTGACAAATATTGTGAATAAAACATTCACCATACTCGCGTCATGGGCTGAATAATACAACCGCGATCAGCCCATTCACTAATTCAAGAATTCACAGAGGGGCCGTGGGTGCTTTTGTGCTTGCCAGAGCATACCCGCAAAGGCAATGAGGCAAACGGGATAACATTATAGCGTTTGAAAGTGCGACCCGGAGAGCAGGTAACGGAGCACAGAACCCGATCGAGTGCATAACTAATGGATGCTGCTGCAAATGTCAGTACAGAGACGGAGGGCTAGGCAGAGCAAGAGGGCTGGTTAACCAAAATCACACAGGATATATCATTCACCAGGCCCCTGATCAAAACAAAGGCTCATTATCTGCGCTGAGTGAAGTGAACGGAGACATGAAGGAAAGGGACCGTGACATCAAATGAAGTCATCATGACACATGGCAACGGGCTCTCGCTAGTCGTCGCGGTGACTGATTTAGTGTGGGGGGGGGAGGGGGAATAGTAGTGACATGTAGGTCTTCAGTATGTCATAATATGGGCTCAATTCAATCAAAGTGCAGTAGTTGCACAGTATTACGTTATAAAAGGAAGTGACAGAACAGTATAACAGATACTCCACCAACAATGGAAATCAAATGTACATGCTTCAGCCTCCAACAACACTTAGACAGGATTGGTTGAAAGGATCGTTCATGTCTGATGAATCAGGGACTTCCAGTATTGATTTTTTTTCTCTTTAATACACGATCTGTGTGTTTGCCATCAAAGCACATGGCGACATTAATGAATGTATACACTGTCAAAAAAGTCCCTTGGTAGGTAGTAGTAATCTTTTGAATAAATTCCGCCTTAGTACAGGTAGCAAGAGACTTTACTTCCTGTCAGAAAATTCCCCCAGCTCCATGCGGCGATAGATTTCTACAACAATGCCCGCATGAGGACGTCGAGAGGAAACAGAGGTCCTGTTTTGCTATTCTAAACTGTGTGTCTGAGAGCGTGTGTTCTCCATGGGATACACATGTATCTCTCCTTTGATTGTGCTACCCCCATAGGACACAGCAGAATTTATGATGGTAATATGGGATACCTCAGAGTGTGTGACGGTAAACAAGTTGCCTCTAAGAGTGTGATGATAATGTAGTGTGAATAGTAAAGTAAAGAAGACAACACCAGCAACAAATCACTGTGTTCATAAATAATTATGCACATACCCAGAGATTGATCTCATGGGACTAGGGCTTAAGAATGACGTGTGTGTGTGTTTGCGCACGTGTGTGTGTGGTTACATGTGTGTGTATGCGTGCTCGAGGGTGCATGCGTGTGTGCGATTGTGTGAGATTACTGCATGAGTTCATGGTTGCATCACCCTCCTAATAATCCAAATATGATTTCAGCACACATATTTCATGCTTCAGTTCTGCGGGCTTAAATTGAATCTCGTAATTGGCAACAGTGTTATTGCTTTAACGAGAAAACAGACCAGCATTTCATAATCTACTTAGATTAATTGATCTGTTGGAATTTAATTCAACTTTTAATTTAATATTCATTTTTCACTCTATACAACTGTGCGTTTAGGCAATACGGTTTCCGTCTCTAATTAGGGTTGGAATAAGAGCTGTCACATGGTGATCACATACACATGACCCTCCAACTACACACGCACACACACATACACACACACCCTCTCTCTCTAAACAGTGGCGGAGCTCCAGTGGGTCTTGGAGTCCCACACTAATCATGCCAAAACCCAAGCAACGTCTTAATGTAGAAGGCCCCTAATCCCGTCGGCCTCTGATCTCTGCCTCAGCGCCTTTCAGCTAATGATGATGTCATCCACATCCGTACCAGTTCCTCATGGGAAAGGGAAAGGGGGGATACCTAGTCAGTTGTACAACTGAATGCCTTCAACTGAAATGTGTCTTCCGCATTTAACCCAACCCCTGAATCAGAGAGGTGCGGAGGGAGGGGAGGGGGGCTGCCTTGATCGACATCCACGTCTTCGGCGTCTGGGGAGGAGTGCGTTAACTGCCTTGGAACTAAGGCTTACTGCTGAGTGTTGCTCATTTCTATGTATCTGTAAAGGGACATTTATCGTATGATTCAGCTCAAAATCCATCAACAGTCAACAGTGTTCAGTATTTATACACAAATGCCAATCATACTGCTAGTGTACGATATGTTGTCAAGTTCACCACTTTGTCGAATGTCACTCGGAGAGGTCGTCAGCTAATTAAAATATTCTTTTCAATTTAATTTGCTGTGAGTACATCAGAAATCAGAAAGTAATTATTCTGGTGTTTCCTTACCTTAGGGGTTATATGTGAACTTGAAGTGTCCATATTTGATGCTACAGGATGCAATCTCTTCAAAACTGAATTCTTAGTCATCATTAATATTAAAATTCAATGATTGGCACTGACATCATTGAATATGCACTTTATTAGGTAAATATACCACAGTACTGCCAGTTCTATTAATTCTATAGTGATGAACAACGCAAACAGGCAGTTAACCCACTGTTCCTAGGCCGTCATTGAAAATAAGAATTTGTTCTAAACTGACTTGCCTAGTTAAATAAAGGTAAAAAAAATATATATATATATATATATATATGAAGACATACCTATTATTAACCCAGTGTAATGGGTTCATTTGGTGCAACAGTTTTCTCTGAAGCTTTGGCTCCGTTTCAATATGTGTCAGCGAGTACAGTCAGTCAACAAAAAGTGAGTTTTATTCACAACTCTTTAAGTAACTGTTGCCAGGGTAAGGGAGGGTTTTTTATGCTGTCTCGAATGGAGAGATTCTGTTTGATAAACATGCTTGGGGTTATATGCAATCAACGCATTAAACGCGCCTCCCTTACCCAACTCATCCTGTAATTCCTGCCTTGCTTCCTCTTCTTAATCATACATTCACTCTCTTCCCAGACACACAGGCACACACACAAACAGATGTACACACACACAAACACATGTGCGCACAGGCACACACACACACACACACACACACACTCAACTCTATTTTGCTTCAGGATCAACTCACTGCAATCTTAAAAGGCACTTCCTCTCTCTCTCTCTCTGTGTTTTCTGTCTCCATCTCGCTTTCTTTGTCTCGGTATACCTTCCTCTCTCTCTCTCTCTCTCTCTCTGAGTGTAGTCGAGGAAGCAGCATTACCACATTAGGGCATCACAAGGCATCTGCACTGCATTCACTATATTACATAAGACCACGGAGAATCACAGCCATCCCAATTCAACTCACCCGTACTAATTGGTAGATTAATCAACTAATGCCAGATATTAAGTGATCAGCTGAGTAATGCAATCAAAACACGAGGCCTCAGTCATACAACAGAACAGTGACCACAGCCCATTAGCCCCGGCCAGAACATTAAAGGATTAAGATTTAAAGACAACGAGCCTTCCAATCACAAAGAGCCCATGTTAGGGCCTTGATGGGTGCAACTTTATTAGACCCTCACACTTAGAAGCTCATTGAAAGGCAGCACTATATTGCACCCCAGAGGATCCTTCAAAGTGCCCTTCATAGAGAAGTACCATTGTGATTTTCTCTCTTTCTCAGGCGTTTCTCTCCCCCTTTGTTCCCCATTTATTCTCTCCCTTTGTCTCATCTTCTCAAACGTTCTGTTTTCCCTCTCTTTTCTGTCTTTTTCTCCATCTCTTCTCTTTTCCGCTGCCGACACTCACTCTTAATGGGCTGTTATGGTTAATTAACCAGACATGGCTAACAAGTGTCTCCAGGCATATCTCAGCGTCCGTTACAGAGCTCTGATCGCCTCAATCAGTTGCATCCGAAACAACAATTAAAAAGAGAGGAAGAAGAACAATAATGGGGAGATGAATCCAATGGAGCAAATGATCAAATCTGTAGTTTAATACAGAATCCACGTGTTTAGGGGGCGAGAGGATTATTCTGCATCGTGTAATGAAATATTGAATAGCCGATTCAAATATTCTAGGATTGAGAAAACGGAATAGGAGTTCAGGGATGAATTGTTTTAGTTTGATTATTGGTGTTACATTGCATCCTGTCTGCTGTGAATGATGTATCCATAGGCTGAAGTGATTCAAATGAGTTTAATTAACATTCAATGTTCTGGAGAAGTATACTTACACAAACTGCGCACACCAAAAGTAGACATCTGATGTTACACGGATGTATAAATTTTGATGAACGTATACTCTCCATTAAAACACTAATAGATGGATGATGTAAGAGGGTAAAATATCCTTATATTTGAAGACATACACATACTGTACTTTAATATCAGAGCTTAGTTAAATCTTGTGAGCTAGAGGTTGGCCTACAGCTCATTTATTTGTCCATTTGATCATTTATGTACATATGTTCTTAGTTGTAATATTTCCTCAGGGAAAACAAACGATCTTCCTGGCTTCCGGCACCGACAGAGATGGACGCCTCGCTTCGCGTTCCTAGGAAACTATGCAGTATTTTTTTTTTTTACATGTTATTTCTTACATTGGTATCCCAGGTCATCTTAGGTTTCATTTACATACAGCCGGGAGGAACTACTGGATATAAGAGCAGCGTCAACTCACCATCATTACGGCCAGAAATATGACAAATCCGAAGCAGATCCTGTGTTTTGCCCACCACCCAGGACAATGGATCAAAGCAGGGACCGAGAGACTGAAAAACAGCTTCTATCTCAAGGCCATCAGACTGTTAAACAGCCACCACTAACATTGAGTGGCTGCTGCCAACATACTGACTCAACTCTAGCCACTTTAATATTGGAAAGATTGATGTAAAAAATGTATCACAAGCCACATCAAACAATGCCACTAAATATAAAATCAAATCAAATGTATTTATATAGCCCTTCGTACATCAGCTGATATCTCAAAGTGCTGTACATAAACCCAGCCTAAAACCCCAAACAGCAAGCAATGCAGGTGTAGAAGCACGGTGACTAGGAAAAACTAGAAAGGCCAAAACTTAGGAAGAAACCTAGAGAGGAACCAGGCTATGTGGGGTGGCCAGTCCTCTTCTGGCTGTGCCTGGTGGAGATTATAACAGAACATGGCCAAGATGTTCAAATGTTCATAAATGACCAGCATTGTCCAATAATAATAAGGCAGAACAGTTGAAACTGGAGCAGGAGCACGGCCAGATGGACTGGGGACAGCAAGGAGTCATCATGTCAGGTAGTCCTGAGGCACGGTCCTAGGGCTCAGGTCCTCAGAGAGAGAGAAAGAAAGAGAGAATTATAGAGGGCACACTTAAATTCACACAGGACACCGAATAGGACAGGAGAAGTACTCCAGATATAACAAATTGACCCTAGCCCCCCGACACATAAACTACTGCAGCATAAATACTGGAGGCTGAGACAGGAGGGGTCAGGAGACACTGTGGCCCCATCCGAGGACACCTCCGGACAGGGCCAAGCAGGAAGGATATAACCCCACCCACTTTGCCAAAGCACAGCCCCCACACCACTAGAGGGATATCTTCAACCACCAACTTACCATCCTGAGACAAGGCCGAGTAAAGCCCACAAAGATCTCCGCCACGGCACAACCCAAGGGGGGGCACCAACCCAGACAGGAAGATCACATTAGTGACTCAACCTTCTCAAGTGATGCACCCCTCCCAGGGACGGTATGAAAGAGCCCCAGTAAGCCAGTGACTCAGCCCCTGTAATAGGGTTAGAGGCAGAGAATCCCAGTGGAAAGAGGGGAACCGGCCAGGCAGAGACAGCAAGGGCGGTTCGTTGCTCCAGAGCCTTTCCGTTCACCTTCCCACTCCTGGGCTAGACTACACTCAATCATATGACCCACTGAAGAGATGAGTCTTCATTAAAGACTTAAAGGTTGAGACCGAGTTTGCGTCTCTTACATGGGTAGGCAGACCATTCCATAAAAATTGAGCTCTATAGGAGAAAGCCCTGCCTCCAGCTGTTTGCTTAGAAATTCTAGGGACAATTAGGAGGCCTGTGTCTTGTGACCGTAGCGTACGTGTAGGTATGTACGACAGGACCAAATCAGAGAGATAGGTAGGAGCAAGCCCATGTAATGCTTTGTAGGTTAGCAGTAAAACCTTAATATAATGTTTACATACCCTACATTACTCATCTCATATGTATATACTGTACTCGATACCATCTACTGCATCTTGCCTATGCTGTTCTGTACCATCACTCATTCATATAATTTTATGTACATATTCTTCATCCCTTTACACTTGTGTGTTTAAGGTAGTTTTTGTGAAATTGTTAGGTTAGATAACTTGTTGGTTATTACTGCATTGTGAGAACTAGAAGCATATGCATTTCGCTACACTCGCATTAACATCTGCTAACCATGTGTATGTGAAAAATAAAATGTGATTTGATTTGATCTCTGTTTTGTGAGCCCACATGTTGCAGCCGATAGACCCAGCACAACAAATTATATCGTTGCAGGCCAAAATTAGGGACACAGATAGCGTTTTGATAATTAAAAAAAATCTAATAATGTTTAATGAAATCAACAATCAAAACGGGACTATTTGTCAATGACATATCTCAGATCTGCCGACGACAAGAGTGTCTCATTATTGGACAAGAGAGGCTGTCATCAGACCTAAACAACCCAGACACATCATCAGCTTCAAGACTTCTGAGTGGCTGTGGAATGGAAGCATTTTTAACTGCCACTAGCAAACACTGTATGTTGCTGAAATGAAATGTGATTGTTTGATTATTTTATCGCTGTGTGTGTGCATGTGTGTGTGAGTGCTCGTTTGAGGTGTGTGTGTGTGTGTGTGTGTGTGTGTGTGTGTGTGTGTCACACTTATGTGTTTATGACTCCAGAGAGGTATGGGCTGACGGGTGCAACAGGGGATTTGGTGAATCAAGAGGCTGCAGTCTCAGCATTGAGCTGTGGGGATTAGAGAGGGAAGCTGGGGCCAAGGAGGGAGGCATGCAGGGTGGGAGGAAGTGAGAGAAGTGAGGTGCACAAGGAGCAGATGATCAGTGGGTGAAGCGCTGGCGAAACGCAGGGAGTAGTAGTGGGACACGATTAGTCTCAAACCAAACCCTAGGCAATCTGGAGCATTTGAATATTGTGGGAGGGAACGCGAATGTCTAGAGAGACTAGGTCACGATCACAGACAGGCAAACAGGGAGTGAAGGTCATTACTAGCAACACATGCGCTCATGCAGATATGCACACACACACAGACCCTATCTTATCAAGGCTGCGTGTATGTAACACTGCGACGTGACATATTTGCTTTGAAACACCAACCTGCAGTTGTTGTGTTAGACGCCAACCTGAACTTCTAATAGCAGTGTGTAACATATTCTGAGTATATAAAACATTAAGAACACCTGCTCTTTCCATGAAATAGACTGACCAGGTGAATCCAGGTGAAAGCTATGACCCCTTGTTGATGTCACTTGTTAAATCCCCATAATCAGTGCTGGTTAATTAAAGGATTTTTAAGCTTTGAGACAGTTAAGACATGGATTGTGTATGTGTGCCATTGAGGATGAATGAGTAAGACCAAATATTTTTGTGCCTTTGAACAGGGTATGGTAGGAGGTGCCAGGCACACCGGTTAGTGTCGAGAACCGCAACTCTGCTTGGTTTTTCACTCTCAACAGTTTCCCGTGTGTATCAAGAATGGTCCACCACCCGTACGACATCTTACAACTGTGAGAAGCATTGGAGTCAACATGGGCCAGCATCCCTGTGGAATGCTTTCAACACCTTGTGGAGTCCACGCCCGACAAATTGAGGCTGTTCTGAGGGCAAAAGGAGGTGCAACTCCAAAAGGAGGTGTAACTCCAATATTAGTAAGGTGTTCCAAATGTTTTGTACACTCTGTGTATTCTATTCATACCAACATTCAACACATTGTATACTACATTTACTAAGGGCGGCAGGTAGCCTAGCGTTTAACCCCTGTGTCGTCTTAACATTCTGTATTGTCCCCTTGTCCTAAGGGTCAACAATGACCCGCCTTTACTAAAACAAAAAGCATCTCAATTCAATTTTAAACCCCAAATCTATTTTGCATGAAGAAACAACCTGTCATTCATCAAACTTTGTGAATATCTGGGTTTTCCCTCTTCAAAATGCAGAAGGACTGCGGACACCACTCGTTATTCTTACAACACTCCTGTCAAAATAGTTTTCTTTACTAAAGTAGAGGTTTATTATTATTATTGCTAAAATTACTGCATAGGTGTAAACATATTAGCAAGAGATAGCACTTGTAATAGCCTAAGAAAATAGCAGAAATGTGCAGAAAGTAGATTTGAATGCATTTTATTGAAGGGTAAAAATAAGAGTCTTGAACTTTTTTGGCAACATAGTGATATATTCGTACATACAATAAAATGAGGAATTCAACTACACAATACTAGTCTTTTTTTACCATTGTCCCCACCCACAAGGTGTATAAACAATAAATAATAATAAAATAAGATAGATACAAAAATAAAACGTGAAGAACATAAATCAATTAACTCTAATTAGCACATGTAGGACAGCAAGTGTGTGTGCATGGACTTTGCGGATGTATTTGTTTTACCGTCCTTCTTTGGGGGACAGAATTGGAATCTCCTCTTGCCTGCCCCAGCTGCAGCCTCAGGTGGATCATGACAAGATTCAGCACCCTGAACAGCTTTCACAAGTGCTGCAGAGGCTGCTGTGCGGCGCTCCCTTCTTTAATTGTGTGGGGTCACAAGTGCCTTTTTCAGCTGCTCCAGGAACACCCTCCTCTTGTTCTGCTAATCAGGCATCCAGATAGGGTTGATCGTGTTCCATATCATGAAGGCATTGTATGACACAATGATGTCATGGAAGATGACCAGTGGCCAGCGGGCAGTCATCCACCTGCAACTGTAAGTTCCAATCACCTTGTTCAGGTTGTCCACCCCTCCTTTGTAGTGGTTGTAGTTCAGAATGATGGCTGGCCTCCTGTCCTCACGATCACTGATCTCAGCTGTTTTTTGCAGTGTGCTCAGGAGGACCACATTCTTGTTCCTCTTTGGGAGGTAAGAAACTAGCGTGGTGGTGGGGGTGAAGGCAAACTTTGATGAGAAGGCCTCTCTTCACCTTGTTGCGAGGAGTGCGGGCGGGTGTGCATGTGCGCGAGCGTGTGCACGTGTGTTTGTCTTTGTGGTGTGTAAATGATTTTATAACTTCCGGGTCAAAAATGACCCTAAGACAATATTTGTACCCTGGTGGTGTATGGAAATATTAACAAAGGGGATGTTTCACTTTTTTAATGTTGGGGTCACTCTAGGAAAATTCCTCAAATTTGAAGTTGAAAAGATATAAATTAGGGGGTTTCCTCTGTTGTTAAACATAGTGGCGGATCATTTTTGACCCTTAAGACAACAGAAGGGTTAAGAGCATTGGGCCAATAACTGAAAGGTCGCTGGTTTGAATCCTTGAGCCAGCAAGGTGTAATAATCTGCTGTTCTGTTCTTGTGCAAGGCAGTTAACCCGTAACAACAACTGATCCCCCAGATACTGATGACATGAAGAGGGGGGTTGGGTTAAATGTGGAAGACACATTTTGGTTGAATGCATTCAGTTGTGCAACTGACTAGATATCCCCTTTCCCTATAGGTTTAATTAGGGAACGTTAGAGTGCATACCTTCCAACACAATGCTTGTAGCAGTATAACAGAATGCCAGGGGCAGTATAGCAGAATGCCAGGGGCAGTATAGCAGAATGCCAGGGGCAGTATAGAAGAATGCCAGGGGCAGTATAGACATGTGTTTACCAGCAGCCTTGGCTGTATTCACTACAAGTTTTTCTCTTTATATAGAATTTGGCTGGTAATAATTCTTAAGTGTCTATGGCTGGAATGTTTTGGTGGAAGTCAGTGGGTATCTATCCAGACTGGCATATGGGCTAACCTGACTGGAGCTCCCGTGTCCCCAGGGTATAGCCGAAGAAAGGTGAGAGCACGCACGGACTTATGCACGGACGGACATGCGCGCATACAAGAATGTACACACACACACACACTTCCTTACACACCTCCAATTTTCACTTACTGTACATACAGAAAGACATACAGACCATCATTTGCCTCTCTATTCCTCCAAATATTTTGGCTTTTTGTGGTATTTTATTAGGATCCCTGTTAGCTGTTGTGAAAGCAGCAGCTACTCTTCCTAAAACCACACAAAACATGAAACATGACATAATACAGAACATTAATAGACAAGAACAGCTCAAGGACAGAAATATATAGACTTTCTCTCAACTGCACTTGAAGTTGTTGCACAAAAAGAACTATCCAATTTGTGTCACAGAAAGCCCTCATGCAGAGACGTGAAAGCTATGTGAAAGTGTTATTCTCAACAGTTTATTACTCCAGTTGGTAAGCTGGCCATCTTCTATTTTGGCTCGGTGTAGGGTGAAGTTACCCCTCTACGCTGATCTTGGGGAATTTTTGCATTTTCGTTACTAATGGTTAAGGTTAGGATTTGGGGAGGGGAAGCTGATGCTAGATCATTGTTCTGACTCTGTTTGCAGGTCTGTAGTTCCTTGTGCCAAACCACACCTCAAAACACTATAGGTTCCAGACGCCCAACTGCCTGTCACTGTTACCAGGCAACAAGGTCCCCTCCCTCTTTCTCTCTCTCCCCCTCCCTCTCCTCTCCTCGTTTTCCCAGACACAACAGAGCAGAAGAGCAACAGCGCAGCCTCTCACACCCATACTGACTGTTGGGAAAACAAGGGTGATCACATCAAATTTTATTCGTCACATTTGCCGAATACAACAGGTGTAGGTAGACCTACACGTGAAATGCTTACTTACAAGACCTTAACCAACAGTGCTGTTCAAGTAGAGTTCAGAAAATATTTACTAAATAAACAAAAGTTTTAAAAAATGTATAAAAAGTAACAATAAAATGACATAACAATAACAAGGCTATATACAAGGGCTACCGGTATCAAGTCAATGTGCAGGGTACTGGTTACTCGAGGTAATTTGTACATGTAGGTAGTGGTAAAGTGACTGTGCATAGATAATAAACAGTGAATAGCAGCAGTGTAAAAACAAAGACGTGGTGTCAATGTAAATAGTCCAGGTGGCCATTTGATTAATTGTTCAGCAGTCTTATGGCTTGGAGGTAGAAGCTGTTAAGGAGCCTTTTGGTCCTAGACTTGACGCTCCGGTACCGCTTGCTGTGCGGTAGCAAAAAGAACAGTCTATGACTTGGGTGACTGGAGTCTTTACCATTTTTGGGGCCTTCCTCTGACACTGCCTAGTATATAGGTCTTGGATGAAAGGAAGCTTGGCCCCAGTAATGTATTGGGCCGTATTCACTACCCTCTGTAGTGCCTTGCGGTCGGATGCCGAACAGTTGCCATACCAATTGATGATGCAACCGGTCAGGATGCTCTCGATGGTGCAGCTGTAGAACTTTTTGAGGATCTGGGGACCCATGCCAAATCTTTTCAGTCTCCTGAGGGGGAAAATATGTTGTTGTCGGGCCCTCTTCACAACTGACTTGGTGTGTTTGGACCATGATAGTATGTTTGTGATGTGGACACCAAGGAACTTAACTTCTTGCGTCGAGCAATCCCGGATCCGAGATTCTATTTATAGCCTCAAGCTCATTAGCATAACGCAACGTTAACTATTCATGAAAATCGCAAATGAAATGAAATAAATATATTTGCTCTCAAGCTTAGACTTTTGTTAACAACACTGTCATCTCAGATGACAGATTTTCAAAATATGCTTTTCAACCATAGCTAAACAAGCATTTGTGTAAGAGTGTTGATAGCTAGCATAGCTATAAGCCTAGAATTCAGCCAGCAACATTTTCACAAAAACAAGAAAATCATTCAAATAAAATCATTTACCTTTGAAGAACTTCAGATGTTTTCAATGAGGATACTCTCAGTTAGATAGCAAATGTTCAGTTTTTCAAAAAAATATTATTTGTGTAGGACAAATCGCTCCGTTTTGTTCACGTTTGGCTATGAAAAAAACCTGTATCCAGTTATAGCCTCAAGCTCATTAGCATAACCTAACGTTAACTATTTATGAAAATCACAAATGAAATGAAATGAATGTGCTAGCTCTCAAGCTTAGCCTTTTCTTAACAACACTGTCATCTCAGATTTTCAAAATATGCTTTTGAACCATAGCAAAACAAGCATTTGTGATAGCTAGCGTAGAATTTAGCATAGCATTTAGCGTAGCATTTAGCGGGCAACATTTGCACAAAAACCAGAAAAGGATTCAAATAAAATCATTTACCTTTGAAGAACTTCGGATGTTTTCAATGAGGAGACTCTCAGTTACGTAGCAAATGTTCAGTTTTTCCTGAAAGATTCTTTGTGTAGGAGAAATCGCTCCGTTTTGTACATCACGTTTGGGTACCAAAAACAAAATGAAAATTCAGTCATCAAAATGGCGAACTGTTTTCCAAATTAACTCCATAATATCGACTGAAACACGGCAAACGCTGTTTAGAATCAATCCTCAATGTGTTTTTCACATATCTCTTCATTGATATATCGTTTGTGGTAGTCTCCTTTCTCCAGTGAATCGCTTGGAAAAAGACGTGCAGTTGAAGATGACGCACCAATTTTGACGGAGGACACCGGGCGGACACCTGGCAAATGTAGTCTCTTATGGTCAATCTTCCAATGATATGCCTACAAATACGTCACAATGCTGCAGACACATTGGGGAAACGATAGATAGGGCAGGCTCATTCCTGTCGCATTCACAGCCATATAAGGAGACAATGAAAACAGAGCCTCAAAAATCCTGCTCATTTCCTGGTTGCAGTTTCATCTTGGTTTTGCCTGTAGCTTCTGTTCTGGGGCACTCACAGACAATATCTTTGCAGTTCTGGAAACGTCAGAGTGTTTTCTTTCCAATGCTATCAATTATGCATAGTCGAGCATCTTTTTGTGACAAAATATTGCGCTTAAAACGGGCACGTCTTTTTATCCAAAAATGAAATAGCGCCCCCATAGATTTAACAGGTTAACTCGACCTCCTCCACTACAGTCCGTCAATGTTAATAGGGGCCTGTTCGGCGCCCCTTTTCCTGTAGTCCACAATCTTCTCCTTTCTCTTGCTCACATTGAGGGAGAGGTTGTTTCCCTGGCACCACACTTCCAGGTCTCTGACTTCCTCCCTATAGGCTGTCTCATCTTTGTCGGTGATCAGGCCTACCGCTGTTGTGTCGTCAGCAAACTTAAGGATGGTGTTGGAGACGTACTTGACCAAGCAGTCGTGGGTGAACAGGGGTACAGAAGGGGACTATGCATGCACCCCTGAGGGGCTCCAGTGTTGAGGATCAGTGTGGCAGATGTGTTGTACTCTTACCACCTGGGGGCAGCCCGCCAGGAAGTCCAGGATCCAGTTGCAGAGGGAGGTGTTTAGTCCCAGGGTCCTTAGCTTAGTGATGAGCTTTGTGAACAGTGTGGTGTTGAACGCTGAGCTGTAGTCAAATGAACAGCATTCTCACATAGGTGTTCCTTTTGTCCAGGTGCAAAAGGGCAGTGTGGAGTGCGATTGAGATTGCGTCACCTGTGGATCTGTTTGGGCGGGATGCAAATTGAGTCGGTCTAGGGTTTCCGTGACGATGGTGTTGATGTGAGCTATGACCAGCCTTTCAAAGCACTTCCTGACTACCGACATGAGTGCTACAAGGTGGTAGTCATTTAGGCAGGTTACCTTCGTGTTCTTGGGCACAGGAACTACAGTGGTCTGCTTGAAACATGTAGGTATTATAGACTCAGTCAGGGAGAGGTTGAAAATGTCATTGAAGCCATTTGCCAGTACACCCTGGAAATCCGTCTTACCCTGCGGTCTTGTGAATGTTGACCTGTTTAAAAAGTTCTTGCTCACATCGGCTAATGAGAGCGTGATCACACAGTCATCCGGAACAGCTGGTGCTCTCATGAATGCTTCAGTGTTGCTTGCCTTGAAGTGAGCATGAAATGCATTTAGCTCGTCTGGTAGGCTCGCATCACTGGGCAGCTTATGGCTGGGTTTCCCTTTGTAGTCCATAATAGTTTGCAAGCTTTACCACATCCAACGATTATCAGAGCCGTGGAGTAGTAGGATTCAATCTTAGTCCTGTATTGACACTTTGCCTGTTTGATGGTTCATCAGAGGGCATATCAGGATTTCTTGTAAGCGTCCGGATTAGTGTCCCGATCCTTGAAAGCGGCAGCTCTGGCCTTTCGCTCTGTGCGGGTGTTGCCTGTAAGCCATGACTTCCGGTTTGGATATGTCTGTATGGTCACTGTGGGGACGACATCGTCAATGCACTTATTGATGAAGCCGGTGACTGAGGTGGTATACTCCTCAATGCCATTGGATGAATCCCAGAACATCCCGTCTGTGCTAGCAAAACAGTCCTGTAGCATAGCATCCATGTAATCTGACCACATCCGTATTGATTGAGTTACTGGTACTTCCTGCTTTAGATTTTGCTTGTAAGTAGGAATCGGCAGGATAGAACTATAGTCAGATTTGCCAAATGGAGGGCAAGGGAGAGCTTTGTATGCATCTCTGTGTGTGGTGTAAAGGTGGTCTAGATTTTTTTCCTCTGGTTGCACATTTGACATGCTGGAAGAAATTAGGTAAAACAGATTTACGTTTACCAGTATTAATGTCCCCAGCCACTAGGCGTGCCGCTTCTGGATGAGCATTTTATTGTTTGCTTATGGCCTTATACAACTCATTGAGGTCTTACTGCCAGCATAGGTTTGTGGTGTTAAATAGACGGCTATGAATAATATTGATGAGAACACTCTAGGTAGATAGTGTGGTCTACAACTTGTCATGAGGTACTCCCGAGTGGCACAGCTGCCTAAGGCACTGCATCGGGAGTCCCATAGGGCGGTGCACAATTGGCCCAGTGTCATCTGGGTTAGGGTTTGGCCGTGGTAGGCCGTTATTGTAAATAAGAATTTGTTCTTAACTGACTTGCCTAGTTAAATACATAAAAATAAATGGCGAGCAATACCTCAAGACTTCTTTAATATTAGACTTTGCGCACCAGCCAATATTAACAAATAGACACACACCCCCACCTCTCGTCTTACCAGCCATAGCTGCTCTGTCCTGCCAACTCTAGATTATCCGTGTCATTGTTCAGCCACGATTTGGTGAAACATTTGGTGAAAGTTTTTAATTTCCCTTTGGTAGGATAGTCTCGACCGCAGATCATCAAGTTTGTTTTCCAGTGATTGCACGTTTGCCAGTAGAACTGATGGTACTGGCAATTTACTCACTTGCCGGCGAATCCTCACAAGGCACAAGGGTGTGGAATCAAATATAACAGTTACATTATTACATAGCCACTATATCAGTTTTGGGCTAGGGGGGAGGAAGAAGGTTGACTTTGACGTCGCCTCATTCTCTCAATATTTTCCCTCATTCCCAAAGCAAGATATGGATTGTGACATGCCTTTGACAGTAACACACCTCAATCACTATTTCAACTTCACCTAATTGAACAGCTGCTTTGTACTTAGTAGTTCACTAATGTAGGATGTGATGCGTGATCTTATCACGACAGAGACAGGGCAGATGGATCATAACTTTTCAAGGGTACCTAGTAGTTCACTATATTGTGTACTACTTCTGACCAGAACCCATAGGAAATAGGGTACAATGTTGGACGCAGCCAGACATTCTCCTAACCGGGAGCTAAAATAGTGTAAGAAAGTGTAAACAACGGTTCCAACAATTGCTCTTATTGACAGTTCCAATAAAATACGTTCTCTCATACTCTTTCGACTTCAGCACCATCAAACATTTACAACTCTCTCGGTCATTCCAAAGAAACTAAATAATTACGCCCCATCAATATTGTACACAGCTTGTCAATTACAGAGTCCTAATACAAGTCGTAATCCCACCACTATTCTACAGTAGCTCTCTCCCTCAGTCCATCAGCAAGCTAGAGCTAACCCAGAATTATCGGTAGCAGGATAGGCCTGTCATGTTTCCCTGTGTTCGTCAAGCTTCATTAGTACAACACAAATTGAGGCAAAACTCCACAGAGAGAGAGAGAGAGAGAGAGAGAGAGAGTCCGACCTGAGGAAAAAAGGCAACATCAAATTGACGGACAAGATGTTGCCCTTCCATTAGTATTCCCCATGCTCAGATATTGACTGACTCCCTCGGTCCTTCCCCTCCAGGAGAGTGTTATAAGCGGTACCCAACAGTGATTGACCTGCTCCTCTGTCCAAATCGCACTATAAGGGGAGAGCTTGGTTCATTAGTGAAGGATACATGATGTGTATTAGATGATAATTGGACATTGTTTGCATGACTTTTTCATGAGTATTCCTCTCCCTCTGTGGGTGGTATGACTGGGGGTTTTGAAAAAGCTGTGTTTGGGTCTTCAATCATGGTCTAGAGTCATTAGAATCTAAAATCCTGTGTGGTGGACAAGGAAAGGGGTAAAAATGGGATTGAGATAAATTGACATTCCGATTACTGGGGAAAACACAACTGTTTAGAAGATAAAATGTAGTGTTTAATAACTGCCCATAATTCAATTACTCATACGGTTTTCTACACCGTATTTCTTTGTCCCTTAGATACCCAACTCAACCCTTCTTAGTTTCCTCCACAAAAACGCATATAACCTCACCACACACATAGCAATCACACCCAGAATTCCCCCTCATCTCAAATTCCCTTTCCCTTTCCAGCTCTACTCCTATAGAGAATGATAGAGGCCTCTAGTGACTAAAGGCTATTTTAGCATGGGCAGCTCCATTGAGGGCTCCCGCCATTTTAATGTAGTCAACTGGGTGGGACTTCCAACTTCATTGGTTGATCTTCCTGGTGACCCTGTTGGAGTCAAGTCCAACCGGAACATCAGGAGGGATCAGCCAATCGTGAAGAAAATGTACTACTTTAAAAGTGAGATAACCTTAATGACGCTGTCACAGATGCTATAATGGTACAGATGAGGCCTTTTTTCATCTCTTTGGCTACTCCTCACAGGAGGCCATACCCCAGGTTAATTTCCTCCCTCCCTGAATCCCATTTAATAGACTATATTCAGAGTGAAGCAGTCATTCCCTGTTAGCGGTTAGTGGTTAGCAGAGTGATGTACTGTACTGTATGTCCTGTGTTTTGTTAGCTCTGCCTGGGTCTCAGCGCTGCTTGGCTGCCTGCAGGGCCTATGGTCGTCAGTTCCTCAGCTATCAAAGAGACAGTTACCAAACAGAGCTGCAGAAGAACAGAGGGAGGGGACTGCTACAGAGCGACAGGCTTACAAATGGAATGAGGGCAAGGAGTGATACAGATACAAAGACAGCAAGGAGAGAGATGAAGTAAGAGAAAGATAGAGCAACAGAGGCAGACAGTCCCCTCCCCCGTATCTTCTCTAAATAGTGGAGATTTGGTCTTGCTTTTGACCCTGTGACCTGTTCAATATGACCATGAGAATTTTTCCTCCAGTTCTCCTCAATAACTCAAAACACCTCAAGTACATTTAAATGCTTTTCACCTTGATGTACAATGTTTTGGCTGGAATTTGCTAGATTTTAATAATTCATCTCCGGTTGAGGCTCTCCAGGTTCATTGTTTGACATGGAGTTTAAATGAGTAGTTAACATGTCTCAATGTTTATCGGTGAAAAATAAAACATTTGCTCAGGCATATTTCGAATGCATTTGGATTTGGCAAGTGAGTTTTTACTAAGGAACGATATTCATTGTTCATTTTGAATAGCATCCTCCCGAATATGAAATTCAACTTGATATACGCACTCTATCTTACGTACACACACAATCGCACATCCACAAACAAGACATTGTCAAGCACTATTTGAAATGGAGGAGGAGACATAACGCTGAAAACTTATTTAGTGACCAAACGAGAGATTACACGCAGATGAAATTACCTGACACATTGAATGACATGCACTTGTCTTTTCCCCACAGATAGATCCATGTTCCGTAGATCCATGGTCCACTTCTGAACGCTGCTGCGACAACCATCGCCGCATAAACAATTTGGTTATTGGCAGCCAATCTGATTAGAACATGACCCGGTGTCACACCTGCACTGGTTTCCTCTAAAGCCTGATTGGCAGCTTCTCTTAGTGGATGTTTATTTTCCTTCCTCTGAAGACTATGCTTTGCTGGGATTGGCTTTCATCCTTTACAGTGGCTTTGAGAGGAAGCTGATGACATGCCAATCACACAATATCCCACAATGCATCAAACATCAAAGACATGTCTTTCTGTGATATGAAGCTAAAGTACAACATTTAATGTGAACTGACAATCTCTCATCACTGGAAAAACTATGAGATTGTTCTCATTTTACTGTATGCACATACACTAGTGCTTTAAAGCTACTGTAGAGACCATGTAATGCAATCCTCCGTAAATTAATTAGTCAATAAACGTCGTCTGGACTTTGAAATACAGCTCCGCGAACAGACAACTCAATTCAGCCATCTAAGTGACTCACAATGATGGAATAAAGTAGAAATGAAATGGGTATAGCATTTCATTAACAAACTAATTGAATGTCCTGTAATTGATTAAGGTTTATTGAATATAACACTTTGAGAGAGAAATTTCTAGGCATGTTGGGGATGGCTGGATTTATTTGTCTTCTTCTGAAAACCAATCCTGTCACAACACAGGACGATGATTCTACACTGAATAATGCCGTGGACTTCTCACTGTGGCAAACAATGTCCATTATTGGTAATCCATTTGACATTAAATATCAGAAGATTCCCAATTAAATTCCTTGTGCATATTTTATTATCCATTGAGGATGACTCCATGGCTAAACCTCCTTCCCATTCTCAATTGAAATGAGAGTTCATTGTAGAATTAAATGGTGGTGTTCTGTGCACACACACAGATCAAGCTCAAGGTTCTCTCTGATGCAGTGCTGGGCCGCTAACTCAAAGGTCGCTTGTTCAAATTCCCGAGCCGACTAGATGAAAAATGTGTTGACGTGCTCTTGAGCAAGGCGCTAAACCCTAATTGTTCCTGTAAGTTGCTCTGGATAAGAACATCTGCTAAATGACTACTGGATACTGCCCAACCCTAATGTGTCATTACTGAATTGAATTTGCGATATCTGTTTGGTTTGAAGGTCTTCTCTCCTGCCAGTGTTTGAAGGTCTTTGTGTTGCATTTCGGGTAATACTGTATAACCCGGTATGGTACAGAAATGGTATGACGGTATGAAAAACTGGATTCCGCCCAACCCTAATGTGTATTATCGTATTGTCAGCTGCTCTAACTCACACTTTTCCCACCGACCTTGAGAAAACAGATGACATTTCAATTTCTTTCTCTCTTATTCAGTGCCTATATTCTCTTTTTCTCTCTCTTTCGATTCCATGTCCACTTTCAACTTTACAAGTCTGTGTATATGTAAAATATGTGTATACCTAGGTGTGTGTCTGTCTGTCTGTCTGTCTGTCTGTCTGTCTGTCTGTCTACGTCTCTTTTCCCCACTGTGCTCGTGTGTGCTTATCCCCACCCATTGATGCGTGTTTGTCTTGTTAGTTCCCAGCACTCCCTTTCCTCTCCTCTCCACTCATTTTTCCATGAGAGAGTTCGACAGCTAAGCAGAGCTTAAAGATAGATGGAGCAAGAGCAAAGGATGAAAAGTAAATTGACAGGAGGCTGGGTCTCCTCAGTGGAGAAACAGAGCCGGTGAAAGGAAGGGTCAACGAGGGGATGAAAGTTCAACTCCACTCACTTTGCTTCAGATGGAACTGTCGTCTCACCACAGCTTACATACATTGTAGGGTGAAATTATGTATTGTAGGATGTCAGCCTGAGGCGGAGGCGCCAGGTGTGTGTGATGGGGGGATTGTGGGAGTGATAGCGGTTGGGTTCAGCAATGACTAGCTCTACTAGCTACAGTACTGCTACAGCTCACTAGGCTAACTCCATGTATTTCGCCTGTGAGAAACTAGCCGATTCTTACTAGCTAAAAGCTGGCTTAGCGTAGCTAAGACGACCAGCTAAGAAGTGGCCCGTAGGCACTGTTCTTGGATCAGCTTATACTACCCAAATCTTAACCCGAATAAAAAAATTATGTTAAACTAAATTAGGACAAGGGTCAACTTCCCTCTCTTTCCCCAGTGTTAGCTACTGGCCTCTAAAGTTGCTAGCCACGGTTGTTTACTATGCTACTGATCAGTCGATTTTGTCTCCCCCGTGTTAGCCTCTAGTCGCTAAAGTCGCTAGCAGCGGTTGTTGCTAGTGATCCCTAGACTCTCATTTCTCTGTGTTAACCTCTAGTCCCTAAAGTCGCTAACTGTGGTTATTTACTTCACTCGATTTAGTGTCCCTTACCGAAAAAAATAGGCTTCTTGCAAATGGTTGCAAACAGCAAATTTGTGACAAGCTCATATTTTCACATGCTAATTACTTTTGTGGCAATCTGTTTCAGCAATCTGTTGCGGCAAATTTGCGGCGACTTGTGAACTTCTGAAATTATGGGAACCTTGTGGTGAGCCTTCTACTGTTCTCTGCAAATTTGCTGCAAACTCATTAGTAATGTGCAAATTAGATCTGTTTTCTTTGTTAGTTTGTGGACAGAAAGCGTATTTTTTTCCCCGTTTTTCAGGGATACAGTATTTTCAACATAACTTCCGTTTCCCCCGAACAATGGATTGTGTCTTATCTACTTAAACCAAGTCAAATATAACGTTCAAGGGACTTTCTACTCACAAATAAAACTAAACTAATGATACTCAATACACTAAACGACATGTATCCAGTGTCTTGAACAGATAAGACATTTATATTGGATTTATTTTTTATCTCTCTCACAATGAAAACATTGCGTCACAATATTAACCTTAACATCCTCAGCATGCTAATGAAGATAAGAGCAAAGATGGAATATTTTCCAGATAAATTGTTTGTTTTTATGTAGCTACAACATTTATATGAAAAAAAAATGGGACCCAGCGAAGGCTGGTAGGAGGAGTTACAGGACGACAGGGTCATTGTAATGGCTGGCATGGAATAGATGGAACGGAGTCAAACGCGGTTCCCATATGTTTAATGTGTTTGATACGTTCCTCCTATAGCCTCTCCCACCAGCCGCCACTGATGTGAACACTATAGGGATGTAAATTAACCTTAGGATGTTTCAATGGTCGAAATGCAGAATTTACATGAGCCAAGCAATGATTTTTCAACCAATAGAAGTTAGAATAGAGAATGAACAATATTTTAAATAATTAAATCAACAAAAACTAAATCAACTTCAGAACTATTGCCTTTTTGAGGAGACTTTAGAGATAGCGGCCATGTGGACGTCCTATGTCAAAAGCTTGTTGAAACAATGTGTGCGCTGAAACAATCTGAAAACATAAAACAAAAACAACATCAAGATCCTGAAAACAATTACTGAAAACATGTTTTTATTTTGGCATCTTAAAAGGTAGACTCATCAGCTAATGCTTCCGCAGGTTTGAATTTGGAAAAGCGGGGTTAGCTGTTACAAATCTGACTGACCAGGTGAATTCAGGTGAAAGCTATGATCCCTTATTGATGTCACTTGTTAGATCCACCTCAATCAGTGTAGATGAAGGGCAGGAGTCATTAAACAATTCATTTTAAGCCTTGTGAGATTTGAGACATGGATTGTGCATGTGTGGCATTCAGAGGGTGAATGGGTAAGACAAATATTTAAATGCCTTTGACCGGTTTCTGTCAAGAACTGCAACGCTGCTGGGTTTTTCATGCTCAGTAGTTTGCCGTGTGTATCAAGAATGTTCCAGGACATCCACACAACTGTGGGGAAGCATTGGAGTCAACATGGGCCAGCATCCCTGTGGAACACTTTCGACACCTTGTAGAGTTTACAGCTTTCAGATTAAATGTGAAAAAATATGATAGTAAATGTTAGCAAGCTAGCTAGCCATTCAGTGGCGCTGACAGGCTGAAACTGATATAGCAAAAAACATGTTTCACTCTATCCAATAAAACATGACATTGCTAACCAGGCATGAATTAGGTAATTTTAACGTTTATATCATATGTTTAAATAATAAGTTAGACACTCACCGGACAACATTGGTAGGTAGCTAGATTGTTTGGTTTCCATTTGCAACTGATTTTTCTTCTCTGGTCGTCAACGGTTACTGTCTTGTGTTCACCAAAAATGACTTCTGGAGAACTGTTTGCCACTAGTGGCAATAAATACTATTGTTGCCAAAGGTTTGCCGCATATTCACCACTAGTGCAAACTTCTGGTTACATTTTGTTTAGCAGCAAATTTGCCACAAACCTGCGGGAAGTTTGCAGCAAAAAATATTTTGGTAAGGGGTACTGTTCACTAGTTTTAGCTTCCACCAGACTTTCTCTCCCTAGTGTTAACCTCTAGCCACTAAAGTCGCTAATTCTGGTTATTTACTATTTGTATTTTATGCTGGTGATCAGTAGACTCTCTCTCCCCACTATGAGCCTCTCTCCCCAGTGTTAGCCTCTAGCATCTAAAGTAGCTCGCAGTGGTTATTTACTGTGCTGCAGGGGTCACCGGAGACATTACGAGCTTTACCCTGCTCCCAGCAGACCTCCTTGTGTGATACACAACCAATAAAGTGCACAGTTAGCCCCGCACTATATCCCACTGTAGGCCTATAAAGATTGCAGCGGCTGCCATGTGGTGATATTGCGTGGGCGCTTTGCCGTGTGTGTATGTCTTTATGTGTTTGTTTTGTCTGGTATAGCCTGGGACTTTGAACAGGGTATAGCAGTGTGAGTGTATTTGATTTTCGGTCTCTTTTCTTTTTTTTGATAGTTAGTTTGTTTGTTCTTTCTTTCTTTGTACATTTTCTTCTTTCTCTATGACGGTCTTTGACTTTCTCTCTCGCTCTCTCTACTCTCTCTCTCTCTCTCTACATCCATATCTCCTTCTCTCCCTGAGTGTGTTTGCTTTCGTGTGTTCGGTGCGTGTCTGTACTGTGTGACAGAACATTTTGTACTTTTTTTCTATTACCATAACATACTGAATACCATGCGGATGAGCAGCCGTCAGTGTCAATATCCCTGAACAAGACCTCAGAGACCAAGGCTATTGATGGATCACATTCTTTCCTGAGTCCGATCCGTTGAACACATTCAAGGCTCTGCATGGGCCCTGGACCCGATACCAAGGACTAGCAAAGACACAGTAGGACCAAGAGCTTGGTTTTCGATCTGTTCTGGCCTGTTTGTGTGTATGTGTGTGAGCATCCATGAGTGAGGTTTGGAGAGAGACCGAAAACCCTTAGAAAAAGGGCAAATATGGCTGCTCTTTCTTCATGGACACAGTGGACCTGGAGTATGTTCTATACCCTTCTGCGCACACACACAAACACAAACATACACAGGCACACACTCACACACAAACCTACCAACCACTTAACACCTGCCGATTGGCAAAGAGCTGCTCCCGTCCCCTGATTGTGAATTTGACTACGGCAGCAGATCAATATTTCCGATGAAGAGAGATTGAGACTGAGAAACAGCTGAGAGACTGAGAAACAGCTTCCATGTCACGGCCATCAGACTGTTAAATAGCCACCACTAGTCCGCCTCCACTCAGCTACCCGACCTGAACTTTAATCACTGTTCTAGCCGGCTACCACCATGTACTCTTCCAAATGTAGTCTTTGCCCTAGCGCTACAGTGCTGAATAAAATAATCAGCTTGATGATGAGTTGGCTATTTGAATCAGCTCTGTAGTGCCAAGGCAAACAACAAAATGTGCATCCAGGGGGGGAGTTTGGGAAACCCTGCTCTAGACATTGACACGGGTCACTTTAACAATGTTTACATACTGTTTCACCCTCTTCATATGCATGTACTGTATGGCTAGTCATGGCTCATCCTATGTATAAAAAAATGCAATAATTCTGGATTATGTTTGTATTGTTTTTTTATTGCTAGGTATTACTGCACTGTTGGCGCTAAAAACGACAAGCATTTCACTGCACCTGCGATAACATCTGCAGATCTGTGTATGCTACAGTATCAATACACTTTTGATTTGATCTTGATATTGAAAGTTTCCATGTTTTACTAAAACAATTTTTGTCTGTTTGTTAGATATAGAGCAGGTCCAGGGACTGTACGGCTGGGCTGGGTTCCCATGTATGGAGCTGAGAGCCGAGAGGAGACAGTGGTACTAACATCGAAGCCCCACAGATATTGATATCGAGCTGTCTGCATGGTTGAACAGTGATTCCTCCATCTCTCACTCTCTCATTCTTATTTCCATCGCTCACTGGACTAGGTCTTCCAGTCTGCTCCAGTTCCGTCCACCAAACCCCAGATGAGCTCTCCCAGAACCTGGAATAAACTTAATGCAGTCACTCCCTACTCTCTCTCTCTCTCTCTCTCTCTCTCTACTCTCTCTCCCTACTCTCTCTCTCTACTCTCTCTCCCTTCTCTCCCTTCTCTCTCTCTCTTCTCTCTTTCTCTCTCTCTCTCTCTCTCGCTCTCCTCGCTTGGGCGGGCTCCAATATGATTTGCTTATGGCGTCCGGTATTTCAGGGTTGTCTACGTTTTATGCAATGTCATTGACAGATGAGGACATAGTGATTGGGAATAGTGGCCAGATTCGGAGTGTGATAGCCGGCCATAATTCACAAGCAATGGGAGGAGCAATAGAGACAACAAATGCAAAGCAGCTTTTTCTCAGTATGGACTGACATGTGAAATTGCCCTCGCGAATCTATTTCAAATGAGCGTGTGCGTCTTTCCAGATCCACAGAAAAGGTTTTAAAGGTGCATTTCAAAAAAATGGGAAGTTGAAAGATGTTGACTTGTCTGTTCTTTACAAGGAAGACCATGACACTGAAACTTCCCCGAGATCTTTACACAGACACATGTCAACAGCTACCAGGTTTATATCGTGTGTTGTTCTGTGGATATAAGTGTGCCGATTGCTCTTATTAATTGCTGTCTTCACCTCTCTCTCTCCCTCTTTCAGTATGTCATCTGTCTTTGTATTAGTGTCAGGTTAGGGATGAACGGGGTTGTTCCACTGAAGTCTTGATTCGAGCTGTGAACTAAAACATATTTTCTCTCTCTCTCTTTTGGTCTACCCACAGGTGACTCATCGCAGGGCGGTAAGTGGACTATCTATCTCTCTTCACCTTCTCTCTTGCTCAGTGCTTGACTTGGACTGAAATGGATGCCAGGACTCATTTTTGGGTGCAGGGACTGTTTATATTTAGGTGCAGGAGCTCCACAATACTTTTGAGCTAATATTCTACAAGAGGTGCGGGAGTTCAAGCAGTAGAAAAAAGTGCTGGTATTCAGCTCCAGTGAGATCCTGCCCAAGTCAAGCACTGCTCTTTCTCTGACACATGTACTGATGTTTTATGTCTGTGGCTGAACATCAGACAATGGTGCAAATATGAACCATTTTTTTTTCCAAACCTAAAGTTGTTTACTAAGGGAAGTCAAAAGCCATAGTGCATAAAAGAGTACTTAAAAGTATGTAAATGGGTTAAAGTAAAACTGTTCTAATGACTCAAACATAGATACGTGTTTTATCTGAGGTCAGGCTCATTGTAATGGCCCGGAATGGAAAAAAATGGAACAGAGTCAAACATGTGGTTTCCATATATTTGATGCGTTCCATTCCAGCCACGACAACGAGCCCGTCCTCCTGTAGCTCCTCCCACCAGCCTCAAATGGTCTACACAGCAGAACAGGCACAACTCGGAGGTTTAACTGAAGCCATAAGGTTGGTGCGCATAATATAAAAGCAATGGCCAGTTCCACATATCTGAGGAAGAGAGTCTACAGAGATAGTGTACATTAAAACATTTTAAGCAGAAACATGATTATGCAAAAGTATTATCATTTAACATGATTATTTTTCAATATATGCATTGTACATAGTATATTCTAGCATAAAATGTTAACTCGGGGAATCCATTTCCCCTCTGCTGGACAGAGGTGGTATGACCCAACACACCCCTCCAATTCAGGATAATAGGACATGCCAATTAGCAGCACACCCTTTAACACACTCTAGAAGAGAGCTTCATAATCACAAAAAACCATGTTGGGTCATCATTTGATTGGACACTACATTTTTGGCACTTTAAATTGCAAAAGATAGGGATATTTACCTGTATGGCTACATGTGGCCGACATGACCGCTTTCACACAAACATTCCAAAATTATAATAATCATAATCGACACTCCACTTGGGTATCCAAAATCCTAATGTGCCACTTCAAACCAGTCGGATTGAGATTGATTTGCCACTTGAACTTTTCACACAGCGGTGAAAGACAACTTTAAGGGGAGTGCAATTACCATTAATTTGGTGTTGTGAGGCTGTGGGATTTATGCCTTGATGTCGCTGAGAGGAGCTCACTCGCCTCACATGGCAGCTCTCAGTGGATTGTGAGCAATACCAATCAATCATGGCTGGTTGGGGCACAGCAATTGACAACAATAACCGCTCAGGGCTAGTGATTGATAGGACTAGATTTATGATAATTCAATAATCAATATGGTGTTACATAATAGCCTGACACATTGACAAATTAAGTACAAAGACAACTTTTGATTTGACTTAAGACATCCTCTATGTCAAATTTCAGGCCGCCAAACCAGCCCGATTCACCTCCACGTCCGACCCCCACTAGTCTAGTGAATTTTGGCCCATTCCTCCTGACAGAGCTGGTGTAACTGAGTCAGGTTTGTAGGCCTCCTTGCTTGCACACGCTTTTTCAGTTCTGACTTTGTTGTCCTTAAGCCATTTTGCCACAACTTTGGAATTATGCTTGGGTTCACTGTCCATTTGGAAGACCCGTTTGCGACCAAGCTTTAACTTCCTGACTAATGTCTTGAGATGTTGCTTCAATATATCCACACAACTTTCCTACCTCATGATGCCATCTATTTTGTGAAGTGCACCAGTCCATCCTGCAGCAAAGCACCCCGACAACATGATACTGCCACCCCCGTGCTTCACGGTTGGGGTGGTGTTCTTCACCTTGCAAGCCGCCTCCCTTTTCCTCCAAACATAACGATGGTCATTATTTTTGTTTCATCAGACCAGAGGACATTTCTACAAAAAGTAAGATCTTTGTCCCCATGTGCAGTTGCAAACCGTAGTCTGTCTTTTTTCTGGCTGTTTTGGAGCAGTAGCTTCTTCCTCTCTGAGCAGCCTTTCAGGTTATGTCAATATAGGACTCGTTTTACTGTGGATATAGATACTTTTGTACTTGTTTCCTCCAGCATCTTCACAGGGTCCTTTGCTGTTGTTCTGGGATTGATTTTCACTTTTCGCACCAAAGTACGTTCCACTTTAGGAGACATAATGCATCTCCTTCCTGAGCGGTATGACGGATGTGTGGTCCCATGGTGTTTATACTTGCGTACTATTGTTTGTACAGATGAACGTGGTACCTTCAGGCATTTGGAAATTGCTCCCAAGGGTGAACCAGACTTGTGGAGGTCTACAATTTTTGTGGAGGTCTTGGCTGATTTCTTTTGATTTTCCCATGATGTCAAACAAAGAGGCACTGAGTTTGAATACATTGGAATACATCCTCAGGTACACCTCCAATTGACTCAAATGATGTCAATTAGCCTATCAGAAGCTTCTAAAGCCATGACACAATTGTCTGGAATTTTCCAAGCTGTTTAAAGGCACAGGCAACTTAGTGTATGTACACTTCTGACCCACTGGAATTGTGAAATAATCTGTCTGTAAACAATTGTTGGAAAATATTGCTTGTGTCATGCACAAAGTAGATGTCCTAACTGACTTTAGGAGACCACTCCACAAGAAACCACTCCACAAGACATTTGTGGAGTGGTTGAAAAACAAGTTTTATTGACTCCAACCAAAGTGTATGTAAACTTCCGGCTTCAACTGTACATACAGAAACAGTCAGGGGTGAAAGTAGATTTATTTTCTTACCGGAACGGAACATCCAAGTTCACACACAATTTACTTTTTATACAAAAAAAACGACAGGGTAGCCTACTCTGCTGACACTGACAAACAGATCAATAAAAATATGTTTTCTGATTCATATAATTGGCCTACGAAAAGAGACACAAATACAATTATGACGTCCGTCTAACCTGGAGGAGGAAATTATTGTCCAAAACCAACAAAACTGGCCTTGACTCAATGATAAAGACAGTGAGTGAATTTGCACAATCACTAGCCGATGTTCTCTGTTGGTGCCAATAAGATAGGCTACTGTTCGCTCAATTAAGTTAATAATCTATTTGGTATCTTCAGCGTGCACTACCCAAATTGCAGACCCTTCCGACTGTAGGCTATGCGATTTTAAAATAACCCACAGCTTTTAAAAAAATAAGATAATGATCCTTTGTGGCCAAATCATCCTCTCTGGTGTAATAGCTTATTTTTAATGATTTCATTTACTCCTGCATAGACAGGAGTAAGCTAATTAGGCTACATAATTTTGGCAATTTAATTCAATTTACTTTAGGGAAAGCTTCCCCTGGCCTTATGGTCACACCGCCTATGCCTTTTAATGTTGCATAAACACAACCAGTCACAATGTTTTTTATCTGATTGTCAAACTATCACTTAACAGAGGCGCTCCTGTAGGCTACCCCCACACATTCATCCACTCACAAAATCATTTCAGCATCAAAACCCCAACAGTGCACTCACTGTTCCTCACATTTTGATGAATGGAAAGAGATCTGTTACAAAACACCTGCGTGTATTGAATGACATTCTGTGATTTGTCATAAGGCCTACGCTTGTAAGCTGAATTGATTCATCCACTGTTTTCCACTCGGGCTTCGGTCTCATCCACTCACCACCACCGGCCACTCATCTCCGCCTTGACAAAATGTAAGTGTTCTCCTCAAACCACAATTCAATTGCGGAGTACGTACCAACCGGTTTCAAGTGAATTAGAAAATCGTTCATGCGGCTGACATGCAGTATTATTAAATAATTGCTTAATATCGTATACTTTTTTAGGCATGCTTTAATTGTGATAGGCTCACGTTTGACCGGTTTCGCGTACACCCACTATTTATTTTGTCAGGACGCAGTAAGCACCCGTACCGCCTTCTTTCACCATTGGAAACAGTACATCCTCCATATAATTAATCTCATAGGCCTAGTAGTACTGTAGAACGCTTTTAACTTGAACACGATATACATGTATTTGGGTTATACCGTCCTGCCCCTAGAGGCCTGCAGCTCCCCAACACAACACACCCTACTAAGCTTTAGGATCTTAGGGAAACATTGGTTTCTGGTGTGTTAGGCCAAAACCAAAGTGACAACCAACAGTACGGCAGACCCCCAGGGCCAGGTCTGACCAGCCCAGCAGATAGGAATTGCCTAAATGACGGAAGGACCATTCAAAGGACTATTCAAAGCTGGTCTGACCAATTGGAATCCACGCTTCAAGATTGTTTTGATCACACGGACTGGGACATGTTCCCAGTAGCCTCAGAGAATAATATAGATGTATATGTTGATTCGGTGAGTGAGTTTATAAGCAAGTGCATAGAAGATGTTGTACCCACTGTGACTATTAAAACCTACCCTAACCAGAAACTGTGGATAGATTGTGGCATTCACCCAAAACTGAAAGCCTGAACCACTCCATTTAACCATGGAAAGATGACTGGGAATATGGCCGAATATAACCAGTGTAGTTATTCCCTCTGCAAGGCAATCAAACAAGCTAAATGTCAGTATAGGGACAAAGTGGAGTCGCAATTCAAAGGCTCAGACATGAGACGTATGTGGCAGGGTCTACAGGCAATCACGGACTACACAAAGAAAATCAGTCACGTCACAGACACCGATGTCTTGCTTCCAGACAACCTAAACAGCTTCTTTGCCCGCTTTGAGGATAATACAGTACCACCGACGTGGCCCTTTACCAAGGACTGTGGGCCTCTCCTTCTCCGTGGACGACATGGGTAAGACATTTAAACGTGTTAACCCTCGCAAGGCTGTCGGCCCAGATTGCATCCCGAGTCGTGTCCCCAGTGCATGCACAGACCCGCTGGCTGATGTACAGACATATTCAATCTCTCCCTATTCCATTCTGCTGTCCCCACATGCTTCAAGATGACCACCATTGTTCCTGTACCCAAGAAGGCAAAGGTAATTGAACTGGTCCAAGCACACCAAAACAGTCGTGAAGAGGGCACGACAAAAGCTATTCCCTTCAGGAGACTGAAACTTTTTGGCATGGGTCCTCAGATCCTCAAAAGGTTTTACAGTTGCACCATCGAGAGCATCCTGATGGGTTGCGTCACTGCCTGGTATGGCAACTGCTCAGCCTCCGACCGCAATGACTATCGTTGCATAGCAATCGCTTCTGTGATCATGAAGAGCTTTGAGAGACTAGTCAAGGATCATATTACCTCCACCTTACATGTCACCCTAAACCCACTGCAATTTGCATACCGCCCCAATAGGTCCACAGACGATGCAATCGTCATCACACTGCACACTGCCCTGTCCCATCTGGACAAGAGGAATGCCTATGTAAAAATGTTCATTGACTACAGCTCAGTATTCAACACCATAGTACCCTCCAAGCTTATCTTACAGCTTGAGGTCCTGGGTCTCAACCCCGCCCTATGCGATTGGGTCCTGAATTTCCTGACGGGCCACCCCCAGATGGTAACAACATCTCCACTTTGCTGATCCTCAATACTAGGGCCTCACAAGGATGTGTGCTCAGCCCCCTCCTGTACTCCCTGTTCACCCATGACTGTGTGGCCATGCACGCCTCCAACTCGATCATCAAGTTTAAAGCCGACACAACAGTAGTAGGCTTGAGCAGCAACAACAATGAGATAGCCTATAGGGAGGAGGTGAAGGCACAACCACTCACTCAACATCAACAAAACAAAAGAGATGATCGTGGACTTCAGGAAACAGCCGACGGGACAACAGTGGAGAAGTAGAACGTTTTAAATTCTTCGGCCTACACATCACGGACAAACTGAAATGGTCCACCCACACAGACAGTGTGGTGAAGAAGGCGTAACAAGAGGCTGAAGAAATGTTGCTTGTCACCTAAAACCCTCACAAACTTTTACAGATGCACAATTGAGAGCATCCTGTCGGGCTGTATCACTGCCTGGTACGGCAGCTGCACCCCACACAACCGCAGGGCTCTCCAGAGGGTAGTGCGGTCTGCACAACACATCACCGGGGTCAAACTCCCTGCCCACCAAGACACCTACAGCACCCGATGTCACAGTAAAACCAAAAGGATTATTAAGGACAACAACCACCCGAGGCGAGGTCAGTACAGGTGCATCAAAGCTGGGACCGAGAGACTGAAAAATAGCTTCTATCTCAAGGCCATCAGACTGTTAAACAGCCATCACTAACACAGAGAGGCTGCTGCCTACATACAGACTTGAAATCATTGATGACTCTAACAAGTGGATCACTAGTCACTTTATTAATGCCAATTTAATAATGATGTTTAAATATCTTGCATTATCTTGCATTACTCATATACTGTATTTTATACCATCTATTGCATCTCATCTGTGCCGCTCGTCATTGCTCATCCATATATTTATATGTACATATTCTTATTCCATCCCTTTATTTAGATTTGTGTGTATTATGTAGTTGTTGAATTGTTAGATTAATTGTTGGATATTGCTGCACTGCCGGAAGTAGAAACACAAGTATTTCACTACACACAATAACATCTGCTAACCATGTGTATGTGACCAATACAATTTGATTAGATTTGATTTGAAATGCTAGCTTACACAGTTTTTTTCTGATAACATTCTCCAGTATCAACATTTCTATGCAAACAAAATCAGGGAGAAGGGAGAATCTGTAGGCATGCTGAGATAAAAGAACACACTCTTTTCCCAAATTCAGCCAGCCTTCACAAGACCATAGCATACACAAATATGTCCCCTTTTGTGTTTTACACCTCCAGCAGAGGAATAACATGTCTGAGTGCATGATATTCGGTTCCACTGGCATAATAGTAGACTCTATGGATCGTCTTAACCTGGACAAATGTATGTCTGAGATGAGATGATATGATTATGGCTGGGCATTCAAACATCTGTATTCATTCATCATCAATAGCGTCTCCCAGGTCTTCCTCACATTTTAGTTTTACAAGTTTCGTGTCATCGGGAAAAGCCTCTATCAACACTTGATACAGTTTGGAAATGAACTTTAGAGGTTTTTCAGACTGCCTTAAATTGTTTTCATCTTTGAATCTTCTTGCTGGTCCAGTGTTTACTGCACAGAGATAATAAAGTGTTGTATCTGCAAAAGTTCACCTCTGCGCCGTCACAGACTGGTCTTCCCTGGCTGCCTGGCCCTGTTGAGACCCCTGTCACCATCTGACCCTGTTTAAATGAAGCTTGACAAAGAATTACCTTGGTGTACATTTATACATTATATTATCCAAGAATAGAATCAATGGTTCAATAATGGAAATGACCATTGTTCCCAGGTCCCAGACTGTACCCATCAACTCAAGATGGAACGTTGTATCCATTCACTGATTGTAATAATAAACTGCTAAATTCACCTGAGCTCCATAGATTGGTCTTCCCTGGCTGTCTGACCCTGCAGGGACACCTGTCACCATCTGATCCTGCTAAGATATGATGAGCATAGTGTTGTGTACTGATTGTGTACCATGACAGTGACACAGTGTTGAGCTGGTTATACCGTGTCAGTGTAAAAAGTAAGGAATTAGCTAGGGAAACTGACAGATCATAATGTTACATTGCTATACTGATTAATAAAAACTCACATTGCGCTGAAAAATGTAGAATATCGGTTTTCAATAGTTTGACTGCTGGTTTCATCATTTGATTCAGGTCTAGGGTGATTGAGACAAAAATAATAGCTAAAGTTAGTGAGCTAGCTAGCTAGCTAACATTATCCAACTTTTGGCTAGCTCTGAATAATGGTACATCATCAAATTTACTTCTGTTGAAACGGGACAAAATAAAGGATATAAAACATTTCCATACACACAACAGCTGTTAGATACTACTTCCTGACAGATAGCTAGAGGCTAGCTGGAGATTAACTGGCTGTGGTAACTACTAGCTAGCTAACGAGCTGCTAGTATTTAATTCACTTCTGTTGAGACGAGATGAAATATTATCGAACGTAACATGTCAGTTACACTACTAGCTCAGCACTGGGAATAAATACATTATTTTCTGTCTAACAGCAGTTAACTTGCCAGCTAGATCAGTCAACTAAAGAGTAGCCAGATTCTGCTCTGCTTGCTTTTGCAACTTGGAGCAAAAGCCCAACACAGACAGCAGCTGCCTCTGTTTATCTCTCCCGCGCTGGTCTTATATGCCATCCTTTCAGAAGCGTTGCCTTCACACCGACTGTCCGCACACTCTGTGGTGTCCATACGGTCCTAAATCCAGCTAGCTGAAACTGGAACAACAACCTACCAGACCACTCTGTGGCATCCAAATGGTCCTAAAGCACACTGGTTTTGTATCACAGTGCAATGATAAAACTGGGGGGGGACAACAATGCCCCTGATTTAGAGAACAAACTTTGAGCCTTAAACATTTAAGACCATTTATGCTAATAACTTCTAGCTTTCTTTAAAAAAATATTATCTGCCTCCCATCTCCTGCTATGTCATTTATTTAAATCAATTTTCGGGGACTTAGTTCCCAAAATGTAATTGAACCAAGGGTAAAAAGCATGGGCATACCAAGCTTTTTATCTCTGCTCTTGTGTATACTGCTACTGTGTTTTACATCACTTAAGTATTTATTAAGACTACACCTCAAGTATGTATCTCATCTGCTGACCTGCTGCTGCACGCTAGCTTTATAGCAGCATATCATTTGGAATCAGTGATGAAGCGTGTGAGTGTTTGCACTTGCATTTGTGTGTGAGCCTACCTGCGTCTCTGTGTGTGTGTGTGTAATGGCAGGCTAATGCAATGTTTCCCAAACTCTGTGTATGTTTTTTTTTCCCTAACACGACACAGCTGATTCAAAAATAATCAAAGCTTGATGGTCATTTGAATCAGCTGTGTAGTATTATGGCGTAAAAACAAAACGTGTACCCTTTGTGGACCCGAGGACCGAGTTTGGGAAACCCTGAAATGTCTCAATGCTCCACACAAACTTTAATAAAAATGGAATGTGTGCTGAAGCCATAGCTTCCAGCAATTTGCTGCAATGTGACTTTCAGTTGAGGTATGATATCATTATTATCGCTCCTCTGCAGAATATTAGCCCCCATGAATACGTTGCATACAATTAACTGTGTCCACTCTGTGCCATATATTTTGAATGCACAAGCCACTGCTGTATGTGCAACGCATACATCCACCACACATAAGCATACACACAATGCGTACTGTACATACACATACACCAACCACACATTCTCCTTTTGAACACCATATTTTCTACTCCTCTGGTTTGAAATCTGTAGGATTCTGACAAGCCTCCCTGTTCAAACATTTTAAACGAGAGTATCTCAATTTGCATGTTGCTAGCCCCGAGGTACTGCATGTACAGCAGAATCCAACAGCGTTCCGTAAAGACAGTCTTTAGACCTAAATCTCTAGCAGATGGCTTTCCACCTCTGTAAATACACAAACTGTTTGTGTATCTATGGGGGGGGGGGGGAAACAAAATGGCGCTTGTGTTGTTATGATGCTGGAGGTTACAGCCCACTGTTTATTTCAGTAGGTGGAAACCGAACCCCACCCGCCCCTTATTGTCTGCTACAGTGAATATAAGGCCTTACCCCTCAGTGACCATCTGGGAGGCACGTATACCATACATTTGTATAGTGCTGTTCACATGGTGCATGCCATATGCTATTTTAGACTTGTATGACTTGTATGTGTCGTTGGAATACACATATTTAGAATACAGACATACACATGCCCAACCCTCCCCACCACTTCTAGATAAGGATGGGATACACTGCTGTGATTCCATACCTTTGAATATCTCAGTAGAGCCAGTGGAGCTCAACTCTTGTCTGTTAGAGCCAGAGGCTATACAAAGACCAGACAGACAGACAGACAGACAGACATTGTGTTAAGCAGTGTCCAGTCTCCAGGGCTGCAGCTGGAGCGAATGGGCCAGAGAGCTCAGCAGACCCCCAGAATACTAATGTGGCATTTTGTCTGACTGCAGACTGGAGCCTCGCAGGGCACGCTCACCCGGAGGGTAAACCCAAATACCACCCCTGCCCCTCCCTCCTGCCTAGCCTCCCTCCATCCACATGAGAAAAAAAATCTAATTAAAATCAGAGAGGGAGAGAATGCTGCAAAATTCTGATTTCACATTTGTCTATTGGGCTAAAAAAAGTGAGAGCTTATATATTTCTCTAAGAAATGGACTGGTTTATTAGTTCACCACCGTTGTCACAAAATCCTCATGTGAAATATATCTGTGAGAAGTTAGGGATGGATGAGCTTGGGCAAAAAAAGGTTGGAGAAGATAGGACAGGAAGTTAGTAAAGAAGGATGTACATTAAACATATTCAACGTGTCACGGTCTGAAGGAACACAGACTGCTCGAGAGACCCAGACAAGACGGTGGCATCTAGATACCTCAGCAAATAGAAAAGGAGACAGAGGCATGTACATAGATGCCTAAGGGACTTAACCTTCTAAAAGTGAGGGGATGTTGTCGGTACCTCCACTTCCCCTGGCAGGCATAAATAAATAAGCACCCGAGGAGAGCCCCGCTGCAGTCTGCAAAGACTCCAACCCCCACAACCCCACGCTTCCCTGGAGGATACTCCCAGAGCAACCAGAGAAGCCAGGCAAAGGCCTGAAGAGTGTTTGAGACACCTGGAAGAACAACAAACAGTTTAACTTCCCCGGCAAAGAGAGACCAATTGATATGCTTAGCAGCTAGCATTTTTCTCTCTCTCTACCTCCTTCCTCTTGTCTTTCTTTCTCTCTATATCCAGGTGTAAGTGTGGTTGCAACAGGGATACAAGAGAAAGCAGAGAGAGGGATGGGACCTCGTATTCCGAGGGCTTTCAAGTCTGTAGCGGCCGCGCACGTTTTACTTGTCTTTCCTCTGGGTTGAACGAGTCTTTCCAATCGAGATGATTGATTGCTTTCATGAGGGAAGTGGTATGCACTAGTGTGTGTCATTTCATTCAAATGACTTGCTCAGGTGGAGGAGTGGAGAGAGAGAGGAGAGTGTGTGGACAAACACTGAAGTCACATGATTAGAGAAATTAGCACCTACGGATTGAAAAGAATCAACACTTATCCAGAGATCAAACCACACCAATCAAAGGATATTAGCAATTGATAACGTTTACATATTCATGTAATGGACGCTAATATTGCTGTTTGCGCAGACAATCACATTCCTCACCACTCCTAGGTAGGTCTATTGTGGCAGGTAACTGCAACGGTAATTGCTTCTACCCAGGAACAGAGAGAAGGAGAGGAAGGCTCACTACAAGAAGTGATCATTATCCTTTTGCTGAATTTCCTTTAGATTTCCGCAGAAAGAAATGGCATGGCAATAATAATCTTCTCGCACTCTCTCTCATTCTTCTTCACCCTTCTTTCCTCCCTTATTGACTCGGAAAGGATTGCATTTTTAGCTGTGTTTGTGAATGCAAAACCTCCAGGATAGCTGAGAGCCAGGAGAAGGCTCTCTTCAAACAGTGGCTCAACAGTGATTGGCCCTCCCTCTAGCCTCCACAACACAACACCCAGAAAGCCTTACGTCAGCTCATCCAGCTTTTGGAATAGAAATTACAGGATCAGGGCCCATTGCGAGGGGGACTGCTAAGCAGAACACATTTTTTTCTCCAAACATGCAGCTCTCAGAATAAGCCTCCATCATGTAACACTGTGCTATGTGACATGAATTGTATTAGACTACTGTATGAGTTAGGCATGTTTTTGACAACGGAAATACACGTTTTGGTACATTTGTAGCCATTGTAGGCTTATCACAATGTGACTTTTCGTTCTCCCCATCTTGTTCTTCCCCTATGATAGTAACCTGGGCTTTTTCCATCCTGGCATTTGGTGTGTGGTTTGTACACAGCTCTCTATTCTCACTGAGCTGATATGATTATTTGGAAATAGTCCCTTTCATTGTCAGGGCAGTCTTTCAAAAGCCCTATAAGCCTACAATGGCTACAAATGTACCAAAACTTGTGTTCCCTAATTTATGAGTTGTTTTATTGCCATCCCTAGGCTATCGCTCCAAGATGGTGTAGCAGTAAGTCGTCCTGTCGTATTGTCTCTCTGTAAATATCGTCTCTTTTTCGTTTTAGATATTTTTAGATATTTTTCTTCGCATATCTTTAAAAACATTTTGCTAGCTTCCAAATACTCTCCTGCAACCCGCCTCACCCAATGTAGCTACTTTTCCTAAAGTATTTATATTTACCTCGGAACCGGAACCCCTCAACTGAAGCTAGCCAGCTAACCACCAGCTATGCTAGCGGTCTTCAGCTAACCGGTCATCAGCTAACCCTTAGCTCGGAAAGCTCTCGCCAGTTCGAACAACGCGACGCTAACCAGAGCATAACGGACCTATTTATTTATTTTTCAACATTTTTCAGCTGGATCTTCACAACTAGCTATCGAGCTAAACCGTAACCCTGGTAGATTACTCCTGGCCAGCGTTTCCACCCACGTAGCTTGAAGCTAGCCCGGCCAGAGCTCCTGTGCTCCTAGCATATTCCTGGGCTACAATACCCGGACCCACGACCGGTCTATCGATGTCACTGCATGAAGAGGAATAAACAGACTCACCCCATCGCGACGTCCTCCAAAGGCTAACTCTCTAGCCCTCGCTATCTCCTTGCTTGCTAATTCGGCATGCTAACTGCTAGCTTGTTTAGCCCAGGTCCGCTAACTACTACCTTGTTTACCCCGGCCTGCTAATCTGTTAGCTTGTTAGCACAGGCCTGCTAATCTGTTAGCTTGTTAGCACAGGCCTGCTAACCGTCTGCATCGCCGCGTCCCAAACACGCAGTGGCCCATATGTACTTTCTATCTCTTCCTGATTAAAAAAAAAAATTGTTTATACCTTCCGGAAACCTGCCTCACCCAATGTGATACGGAATCGCTATTATTTTTAATTTTTAGAACACTCAAGAACCTCCAGATGCTAACCAGCTAACTAGCTACAAGCTATTTAGTCATTGTTAGTTTTTTTTAACCTGGATAACACTCGCCAGTCCAGCCCCCCTGCCCCATCCACCGCTGCCCCCTGGACTCTGATCACTTGGCTACATAGCTGATGCACGCTGGACTGTCCATTAATCACGGTACTCCATTCTGCTTGTTTGTTTTATCTGTCGGCCCCATTGCCTAGTCAATGCCATCTTACCTGCTGTTGTTATGCTAGCTGATTAGCTGTTGTCTCACCCACTGTTTTAGCTAGCTTCCCCAGTTCAACACCTGTGATTACTGTATGCCTCGCTGTATGTCTCTCTCAAATGTCAATATGCCTTGTATACTGTTGCTCAGGTTAGTTATCATTGTTTTAGTTCAAAATGGAGCCCCTTGTCCCACTCCTCATACCCCTGATACCTCCTTTGTCCCACCTCCCACATATGCGGTGACCTCACCCATTACAACCAGCATGTCCAGAGATAAAACCTCTCTCATCATCACCCAGTGCCTGGGCTTACCTCCGCCGTACCCGCACCCCACCATACCCCTGTCTGCGCATTATGCCCTGAATATATTCTACCATGCCCTGAAACCTGCTCCTCTTATTCTCTGTCCCCAACGCTCTAGGCGACCAGTTTTGATAGCCTTTAGCCGCACCCTCATACTACTCCTTCTCTGTTCCGCGGGTGATGTGGAGGTAAACCCAGGCCCTGCATGTCCCCAGGCACCCTCATTTGTTGACTTCTGTGATCGAAAAAGCCTTGGTTTCATGCATGTCAACATCAGAAGCCTCCTCCCTAAGTTTGTTTTACTCACTGCTTTAGCACACTCTGCTAACCCTGATGTCCTTGCCGTGTCTGAATCCTGGCTCAGGAAGGCCACCAAAAATTCAGAGATTTCCATACCCAACTATAACATCTTCCGTCAAGATAGAACTGCCAAAGGGGGAGGAGTTGCAGTCTACTGCAGAGATAGCCTGCAAAGTAATGTCATACTTTCCAGGTCCATACCCAAACAGTTCGAACTACTAATTCTGAAAATTACTCTCTCCAGAAATAAGACTCTCACTGTTGCCGCCTGCTACCGACCCCCCTCAGCTCCCAGCTGTGCCCTGGACACCATTTGTGAAATGATTGCCCCCCATCTAGCTTCAGAGTTTGTTCTGTTAGGTGACCTAAACTGGGATATGCTTAACACCCCGGCAGTCCTACAATCTAAGCTAGATGCCCTCAATCTCACACAAATCATCAAGGAACCCACCAGGTACAACCCTAACTCTGTAAGCAAGGGCACCCTCATAGACGTCATCCTGACCAACTGGCCCTCCAAATACACCTCCGCTGTCTTCAATCAGGATCTCAGCGACCACTGCCTCATTGCCTGTATCCGCTACGGTGCCGCAGTCAAACGACCACCCCTCATCACTGTCAAACGCTCCCTAAAACACTTCTGTGAGCAGGCCTTTCTAATCGACCTGGCCCGGGTATCCTGGAAGGACATTGACCTCATCCCGTCAGTTGAGGATGCCTGGTCATTCTTTAAGAGTAACTTCCTCACCATTTTAGATAAGCATGCTCCGTTCAAAAAATGCAGAACTAAGAACAGATACAGCCCTTGGTTCACTCCAGACCTGACTGCCCTCGACCAGCACAAAAACATCCTGTGGCGGACTGCAATAGCATCGAACAGTCCCCGCGATATGCAACTGTTCAGGGAAGTCAGGAACCAATACACGCAGTCAGTCAGGAAAGCTAAGGCCAGCTTCTTCAGGCAGAAGTTTGCATCCTGTAGCTCCAACTCCAAAAAGTTCTGGGACACTGTGAAGTCCATGGAGAACAAGAGCACCTCCTCCCAGCTGCCCACTGCACTGAGGCTAGGGAACACGGTCACCACCGACAAATCCATGATTATTGAAAACTTCAACAAGCATTTCTCAACGGCTGGCCATACCTTCCGCCTGGCTACTCCAACCTCGGCCAACAGCTCCGGCCCCCCCGCAGCTCCTCGCCCAAGCCTCTCCAGGTTCTCCTTTACCCAAATCCAGATAGCAGATGTTCTGAAAGAGCTGCAAAACCTGGACCCGTATAAATCAGCTGGGCTTGCCAATCTGGACCCTCTATTTCTGAAACTATCCGCCGCCATTGTCGCAACCACTATTACCAGCCTGTTCAACCTCTCTTTCATATCGTCTGAGATCCCCAAGGATTGGAAAGCTGCCGCAGTCATCCCCCTCTTCAAAGGGGGAGACACCCTGGACCCAAACTGTTACAGACCTATATCCATTCTGCCTTGCCTATCTAAGGTATTCGAAAGCCAAGTCAACAAACAGGTCACTGACCATCTCGAATCCCACCGTACCTTCTCCGCTATGCAATCTGGTTTCCGAGCCGGTCACGGGTGCACCTCAGCCACACTCAAGGTACTAAACGACATCATAACCGCCATCGATAAAAGACAGTACTGTGCAGCCGTCTTCATCGACCTTGCCAAGGCTTTCGACTCTGTCAATCACCATATTCTTATCGGCAGACTCAGTAGCCTCGGTTTTTCGGATGACTGCCTTGCCTGGTTCACCAATTACTTTGCAGACAGAGTTCAGTGTGTAAAATCGGAGGGCATGCTGTCCGGTCCTCTGGCAGTATCTATGGGGGTGCCACAGGGTTCAATTCTCCGGCCGACTCTTTTCTCTGTATATATCAATGATGTTGCTCTTGCTGCGGGCGATTCCCTGATCCACCTCTACGCAGACGACACCATTCTATATACTTTCGGCCCGTCATTGGACACTGTGCTATCTAACCTCCAAACGAGCTTCAATGCCATACAACACTCCTTCCGTGGCCTCCAACTGCTCTTAAACGCTAGTAAAACCAAATGCATACTTTTCAACTGATCGCTGCCTGCACCCGCATGCCCGACTAGCATCACCACACTGGATGGTTCCGACCTTGAATATGTGGACACCTATAAGTACCTTGGTGTCTGGCTAGACTGCAAACTCTCCTTCCAGACCCATATCAAACATCTCCAATAGAAAATCAAATCAAGAGTCGGCTTTCTATTCCGTAACAAAGCCTCGTTCACTCAAGATGCCAAGCTTACCCTAGTAAAACTGACTATCTTACCGATCCTCGACTTCGGCGATGTCATCTACAAAATTGCTTCCAACACTCTTCTCAGCAAACTGGATGCAGTTTATCACAGTGCCATTCGTTTCGTCACTAAAGCACCTTATACTACCCACCACTGCGACTTGTATGCTCTAGTCGGCTGGCCCTCACTACATATTCGTCGCAAGACCCACTGGCTCCAGGTCATCTACAAGGCCATGCTAGGTAAAGCTCCGCCTTATCTCAGTTCACTGGTCACGATGGCAACACCCATCCGTAGCACGCGCTCCAGCAGGTGTATCTCACTGATCATCCCTAAAGCCAACACACAACACTCTGCTGCCTGTGACTGGAACGAATTGCAAAAATCGCTGAAGTTGGGGACTTTTATCTCCCTCACCAACTTCAAACATCAGCTATCTGAGCAGCTAACCGATCGCTGCAGCTGTACATAATCTATTGGTAAATAGCCCACCCATTTTCACCTACCTCATCCCCACAGTTTTTATTTATTTACTTTTCTGCTCTTTTGCACACCAATATCTCTACCTGTACATGATCATCTAATCATTTATCACTCCAGTGTTAATCTGCAATATTGTAATTATTCGCCTACCTCCTCATGCCTTTTGCACACATTGTATATAGACTCCCCTTTTTTTCTACTGTGTTATTGACTTGTTAATTGTTTACTCCATGTGTAACTCTGTGTTGTGTGTTCACACTGCTATGCTTTATCTTGGCCAGGTCGCAGTTGCAAATGAGAACTTGTTCTCAACTAGACTACCTGGTTAAATAAAGGTGAAATAAATAAATAAATAAAATGTCCTGAATGATAGCACTATGATAGCACTGCTGTGAATTACAGTTAATCAGATCAATCTCATATTGGACACAAACTTGAATATCCAAATTCGAAAAACACACGCTCAATTTTTGCCATAAAGAAAACCACCGAGTAATTCAAAAAAGTCATTTCTTAGCTGCAGTTGTTGGTGTCTCACTATTTACAATAAAGCCTCCTCTCCAACCCCAATGCAAGATGTCCGCCCTCCGAATAACAGTAATTGCAATAAAGCACTAAGCCCGCAGTCCATTTGCATATTGAAGTGGGTAATGAGATATCTAGCTACCTTATATAATTAGTGCTTAAGGCGTTTAACATCCTGTCTCAACCACAGGGACCGAGTTAACTCGCAAGCAATTAAATGCCGAGTAATTTGGTCCTGACATTTTAGATTTTTACATTTTTTATATGGCAGTCACCATGCCAGTGTGTCACATACGGCTGCACCATCAGGACTCCTAGCTAAGGATATAGTGCCCTGTTAAAAATGCCTGCTAGGAAACACAGCACAGCCCAAAGATGAATCACTGATGCTGATGTTAATGATGACAAATGCTGCCTGGTAAATGCTAATGCTGGCAAATGCTTTCCCTAACTATTTTGTTGTCATTTTGTTCAATTGGGAAGCCGGAGACAGAAAGTGATCGCTCAATCTTACCAGTGTTGAATTTCAAATGTCTATCCAGTCGCGGGCGACAAATAACATGACTTGTTATTGTGATTGTTTTCACTGGTCTAAGACATCATATTGAGATATTGTGTGATACTGAGCAATGGCAACTCTCTTGGGGGGGGGCGGGGGACTGGAGGGAGTAGCTTTAGCACACGTGCAATAAGAGAGAAGTAGAGAGAAGTTAATCTCATTGGTGTTGGCATCTCAAGATTAACAGCATCTGCTCTCATCAGCTTCAGTGTAATTGCAAAGACAGCTATGAACAGTCCAACGGCTTCCAGCCAGGAATCAAAGACAGTAGCATAAACCACTAACCAACGTATCTGCAGCCATGTTCAAAACTCCTAATTCCTCTCTGCAATCCATCCGAACACATAGTACTATTCTCTCAATCAATGAACAAACCAATACTAGAGTCTCTTGTTGGATATTGATTGTTGTGTTAGGTACTGCTTTGGTGATGGTTAATGGGGTAAGGGGAAAGAAAATGGCCGCCGTCCCAGCTGCCGGGTGTCTGCCGTGACAGAGGCGTTTCTCTGGCAAGGACTGTAGGAGGCAGCATCTGAAGCTGCTCACGCATCGGGGATGTCACAGGCTTTTAACACACCCAACGTCTCCCGGGGAGAGGGAGAGGACGAGTGAGGGGGAGATGGGAAGGAGGGAGAGAAGGAGTGAGGTGGGAAAATGGAGCGAGAGAGAGAAGGAGAGAACGCAATGGTGGGGAGAGAATTGAGTGAGACAGCAAATTAGAGAGAGCGAGTGGGGGGGATGAAGAAAAAGAATTACAGAGAGAGAGAGAGAAGAGATTTCCTCTGCAAGAGAAAATCTTTTTCTCAGAGGGCCGAATCCACCTTGACTTGACCTTGTGGTCTGCTGCCGATTTTCTCTCTGTTTCCATTTTTGATCACCCCTGCTTTAACACACATTACATTACAGTTGTCCTTATATTTTGGTTCCATAAATTGATTTAGGATGTTTGTCCTCTTGAGTGCTTTTCTGAGCCCAAGGCTTGGGTTCATTACAGTGGCTCTCCAGGCTCTTTGCTGGACTATTAGGCTGATTTTACTCCATAAGGAGAGAATGAGCAGAGGGAGGAGAGTGATGGAGGGATAGAGAGAGAGAGAGAGAGATAGAGAGAGAGATAGAGAGATAGAGAGAGAAATGAAGGGATATTAGTGGGCCCACCAGGGGGTTGCTAACTAGGGCATGACTATGGACTGGCACGGACTGGCACTGGTGCCCTTTAGATGCACTGCTTATAAAAGCTGTTAGTTATTAGGAAGACTCTATTAGAACAGCTGGTATGGAACACAAGGAGCAGTGTGGAACACTTTAACATGCACACACACACACAGGTACGAAAGCATGCACACACACACACACACGCACGCACATACACATAGACCGATACACACAGACTTAAAACTCCATTAGCAGGGCCTGGGGAAAGCAACACAGATTGATCTTGCCGCAGGCCGAAAACTCCATGCCTCTACCACCAGAACAGAGGGAAAGACAGAGTAAAGAGCGAAATAGAAGGAGAGAGAAAAAGAGCGAGAGCTTGCCCTGATCTTTGGCAGCCTGTAATGGGGCTTCTCTGTAGACTTCTGATCCCAGACAAGTTCAGACAATGAAATCCACAGACGGCTCTCTACTCAACTAGCCCTTCTGAGTCATGTGAAATTTCTTTCCTCAATCCCATAAAGCATCGCTGTATATGAAGTGTCTCAGATGTGAGAAGGGATGACTGTATTTGTCAAGCCCCAGCTACGGGTCAGAAAGTTAGCAACAACATGGAACCCTGTACAGCCAACGAATGTAACATAGTCACAGTGTATCTGGTATTGTTGACTCCAGTGTGGCGACCGTGTTGTTGAGTTGCGTTCACCAGCGCTGATCGATCGGGAATCTAATAGGAGGGATGATGTCAATGAATCATACTGTCAGCGCTGCAGCTACTGCCCAAGGAACATGCTCAGTAGGTACGGAGGGACAGAGACTGAGGCTGTGTTTCATTCCACAAAGATATCTCCTCTCCGCCTTTAAACTTCCTTACTTTCCTTCCATGGATCCGATAGGATAGGTGAAATCGATATGGTCGAAACAAGGTGGGAACTATTGCTAACACCTACTCGGTTGCTTCAGATCTATGAAGGCAGATGATTGAGGGCAGAAGGGAGGGCACATAGTATGAATATGAATATTATTCCCCTATTGAATGCAGCCCACCCGGTTGTAGGGAGGGGATATGGGAAGAAGTTACAATTATGTAGAGTGGGAAGAGGCAACTTTATTATTACTCTGAGGTAGTCCCTGTAGATAATGCTTAATAGATACTGCACTTAAATCAGGCTGTTGCGTAAGTCATAACTCAATGTCAATAAAGATGAGCTTGAAAATATGAGGTATGCACACAGACGTCAAAGGAACTGTAAGATTAAGCCCAAAGAGACCCTTAGTGACGTTTGTGACATGACTCGATGTCAGTAGGAAAGTACAAATTTAATTCTGAGACTCTTGTGGGAACTTTGTCACCTGCTGGTTTTTGCTGTAAATCGGGGAACCGGAACAAATTTTTTCATTGATTATCTGACAGTTACCTAATACATACTCTATGGCCTATGAGAATTTCCAGCTGTGTCTATGAATATTCTGTATTTTGTAGTAGGAGGAAAATTATGTTGTCAATATTATGTCAGTAGATACAATAGGCCCTGTACATATCTCAAGGATCGAGCAAGATAGTCAATCATTGCATCGCTGTCTCATTATGACTATAATGAAAGTGTCTATCTTGCACCGTTATGCAGTTAATAAAAGGCTAGATACAAATATCTAATCCTGGCGACCAATATTCTAGCTTTAATGTATTGAGTCAAGTAGATCAGAGATGTCAAGGTGTCGTGTGAACAATATTTACCAATAGACCTACTAAATTATGAACGTATCGCCAATCAAAGAATTGCTCTGTAAAACGAGGATCCCATTTACTCAATTCAACTAATAGGATTTATTAGTCACAAAAGAATGGACACTCAAACAATTAGTGTACATTTAAATATTACTGAGTAAAGGACTATCAACTAAATAAGACTTAACGTGGCTACACATGTCTTCAGTTAAGAATAACAGAATAAGAATAAGAAAAAACTACGTGCCTGAAACACACAGAACTTGTTATCAAGTTCTCAAAGTAACAAAAAAAAAAAAACTCTCATTGATTTATCAAGACCAGTCCCCATGCTTGTCTCAGAGCAGCGCGAAACGGTGCTTAAATAGTAGGCTATTCCTTCAAATCCTATTGCTTCTATCTTCAATATACTTCAAATGCCACAAATAATTGAATACACACAATTCTTTACAAGTCTGAGAAGGGTAATAAGGAGGTGATCTGCACTGCATATTAAACTGACATTCTTATTGCTTTATTCCACGCTCTACTGTGTGTGTTTCGATCCTCTCTCTCTCTCTCTCTCTCTGTCTCACACATGCACTTGCTGTCTTGACCTCTGAATGCTTGGCTGTGAAAAGCCAACTGGCATTTACTCCTAAGGTGCTGACCGTTTGCACCCTCTATAACCACTGTTTTGTATTATTTGACCCTGCTGGTCATCTGTGAATGTTTGAAAAATGATCTCGCCTTTATGGCCATGTACTCGTATAATCTCCAACCAGTTCGGATTTAAGAATAACTTTTGTGTGACTGACGTCTTGAGTGAGAGGTCTCATGCTTGTAGCCGGTCGAGCACAACCCAGGTGACATGGAGATGCGGGGGAACTGAGCTCTGGCAAGAGCCGACTCCACTCTCCCGACTCAGAACCCCGCCGAGGGAAGGGAGAACCTACCCTACCCAGTCCTCAGAGAGTCATAGATACTCCCGCCGTTTACCCGTGCTTCATTGGTCTGTTTGGTTGATGGCCCTCCAATCTGCACTTGTTAGATGTCCCTCCGACCTGCAACTGTTTTCTACGGTCGGTTATATATGCGTTTCCTTTCTTGAAGTGTATCTTATTGCCAGTTTTACTATAGTCCTGGGCCTATAGATTGAGTCAATCCTTCATCAGATGAACCGCAACATGTCGGCTGAAGCGATGTAATTCATGAATGCATTTGAACGTTTTTAATATTGTGATAGTGAAGAGCAAAATTCCTCTCAAGAGAACTAACATTACAGTTACACCAACTGGTAGGCGAATCACACAATTGTACAAAATGGTAAGAGAACTGGTGAAGGAAGTTACCCCTCTACATACACATTTCTTTACCGGAATCTCTAAAAACATACTGTCAGATCCATAACGTTTCCTTGTACAGTAGTAGACCGAATTACATTTAAAGGATTCGAAATTCATATCTAAGAGGCTTAAATACAATTATAATGCAGGATTAATTTTACAAAAATGTTTTAAAATGTATATGTTTATTAAGTAGGCTTGCTTGTCTCAGACCAGTGCGAAACAGCGCTGAAATAGTTAACCACACGTGGGTAGGCTATTACTTGTTGGGGGTGTGGGGGGGGGATTTTCACACCTACAGGAGCCGGGCTATTAAACTCGATCTGTTATAGTTGGATAACAGATCGGCTCTTGGAACTCAGTAACACCCGTTACTGTGTGTGTTTCGATATTTTTTTTTCTCTCTCTCTCTCTCTCTCTCTCTCTCTCTCTCTCTCTCTCTCTCTCTCTCTCTCTCTCTCTCTCTCTCTCTCTCTCTCTCTCAATGCTCAGCTATGAAAAGTCAACGGACATTTACTAAGGTGCTGACTGGTTGCACCCTCTATAACCACTGTTTATATTATTTAACCCTGCTGGTCATCATTTCTGTATTCAGTTTCCAGCGACACTAATCGAGCCATCGACTCACTGATGGTTGAATATTATGGGCGATCTGCAAATGCAATCTGTAATCTGTTGGCATCACCGCACAACATCAACATCTCTCTAATCACAGTCAGAAGACAGTTGAAGAAACTTGAGTGGACTTATGGAAAGGCTCTGTTCGACATTTTTTATATATTATATACAGTTGAAGTCGGAAGTTTACATACACCTTAGCCAAATACATTTAAACAAAGTTTTTCACAATTCCTGACATTTAATCCTAGTAAATTTCCTGTCTTGGGTCAGCTGGGATCACCACTTTATTTTAAGAATGTGAAATATCAGAATAATTGTAGAGGGAATGATTTATTTCAGCTTTAATTTCTTTCATCACATTCCCAGTGTGTCAGAAGTTTACATACACTCAATTAGTATTTGGTAGCATTGCCTTTAAATTGTTTAACTTGGGTTAAAAGTTCCAGGTAGCCTTCCCAAAATAAGTTGGGTGAATTTTGCCCCATTCCTCCTGACAGAGCTACTGTAACTGAGTCAGGTTTGTAGGCCTCCTTGCTTGCACACGCTTTTTCAGCTCTGCCCACAAATGTTCTATAAGGTTGAGGTCAGGGCTATATGATGGCCACTCCAATACCTTGACTTTGTTGTCCTTAAGCCATTTTGCCACAACTTTGGAAGCATGCTTGGGGTCATTGTCCATTTGGAAGACCCATTTGCAACCAAGCTTTATTAACTTCCTGACTGATGTCTTGAGATGTTGCTTGAATATATCCACATAATTTTCCTGCCTCATGAAGCCATCTATTTTGTGAAGTGCACCAGTCCCTCTTGCAGAAAAGCATCCCCACAACATGATGCTGCCACCCCCTTGCGTCACCGTTGGGATGGTGTTCTTCGGCTTGCAAGCCTCCCCCTTTTTCCTCCAAACATAACGTTGGCCAAACAGTTCTATTTTTGTTTCATCAGACCAGATGACATTTCTCCAAAAGTACGATCTTTGTCCCCATGTGTAGTTGCAAACCGTAGTCTGTCTTTTTTATGGTGGTTTTGGAGCAGTGGCTTCTTCCTTGCTGAGAGGCCTTTCAGGTTATGTCAATATAGGACTAATTTTAATGTGGATATAGATACTTTTGTACCGGTTTCCTCCAGCATCTTCACAAGGTCCTTTGCTGTTGTTCTGGGATTGATTTGCACTTTTCGCACCAAAGTACGTTCCTTTCTAGGAGACAGAACATGTCTCCTTCCGGAGCGTTATGACGGCTGCATGGTCCCATCGTGTTTATACTTGCGTACTATTGTTTGTACAGATGAACGTGGTACCTTCAGGCATTTGGAAATTGCTCCCAAGGATGAACCAGACTTGTGGAGGTCTGACTTGTGAGGTCTTGGCTGATTTATTTTGATTTTCCCATGATGTTAGACATTGAGGCACTGAGTTTTAAAGTAGGCCTTGAAATACATCCTCAGGTACACATCCAACTGACTCAAATGATTTCAATTAGCCTATCAATTAGCCTACCTAAAGCCATGACATTATTTTCTGGAATTTTCCAAGCTGTTTAAAGGCACAGTTAACTTAGTGTTTGTTAACTTCTGACCCACTGGAATTGTGATAGGGTGAATTATAAGTGAAATAATCTGTCTGTAAACAATTGTTGGAAAAATGACCTGTGTCATGCACAAAGTAGATGTTCACAAACTATAGTTTTGGCAAGTCGGTAAGGACAAGACATTTGTGGTTGAAAAACAAGTTAATGACTCCAACTTAAGCGTATGTAAACTTCCGACTTCAACTGTATATATATATACTTTTCTTTTTATTTAATCTTTATTTAGCTTGGCAAGTCAGTTAAGAGCAAATTCCTATTTACAATTACTGCCTTCCCCGGCAAAACCCAGATGACACTGGGCCTATTGTGCACCGCCCTATGGAACTCACAATCACGGCCGGATTTGATACAGCCTGGATGCAAACCAGGGACTGTAGTGATGCTTCTTGCACTGAGATGCAGTGCCTTAGACCTACGTCCCACTCGGGAGCCATGACCAATATGACAAATATATGTATACATTTTTTCAAAACATTAACCATGTGTTCTCTTGTTTTGTACTGTTCTGTAGTTTCGACCCAATGATTTGTCTGACAAACAAAGCACTTTGCATCCTGCAGGCCGCGGCATGGATCAAAGCTGGCAAGAATATTTGTATCGTTATTTTATTAATGAAAGCATAAAGATGATGATGATGAAGAAGCCACATTTGCGTTTTTTCGGTGCGTCCTGTTGTCCAGCCCTTTGTCCACTGATCTCCACAGATGGTTGTCGGCATGGTTGTATTCTCAGCAAAAACACATTCACATTTGTAGTACACCATTACATACATTCTTTTTTTTAAAGAAAATGCACTGAAACCAAAATACCTTTAGTTTTGGTGATCCTCTCAGCTCCGGCTCATTTTCAATTCCTCTGGTGGTTACAGTCAAATCAAATTAAATGCATTTATATAGCCCTTCGTACATCAGCTGATATCTCAAAGTGCTGTACAGAAACCCAGTCTAAAACCCTCAACAGCAAGCAATGCAGGTGTAGAAGCAAAGTGGCAAGGAAAAACTCCCTAGAAAGGCCAAAACCTAGGAAGAAACCTAGAGAGGAACCAAGCTATGTGGGGTGGCCAGTCCTCTTCTGGCTGTGCCGGGTGGAGATTATAACAGAACATGGCCAAGATGTTCAAATGTTCATAAATGACCGGCATGGTCAAATAATAATAATCACAGGCAGAACAGTTGAAACTGGAGCAGCAGCATGGCCAGGTGGACGGGGGACAGCAAGGAGTCATCATGCCAGGTAGTCCTGAGGCATGGTCCTAGGGCTCAGGTCCTCCGAGAGAGAGAAAGGAATATCAAAGCAGTGACTAAACCCACTCAAGTGACGCACCCCTCCTAGGGACACCAGTAAGCCAGTGACTCAGCCCCTGTAGTAAGGTTAGAGGCAGAGAATCCCAGTGGAAAGAGGGGAACCAGCCAGGCAGAGACAGCAAGGGCGGTTCGTTGCTCCAGAGCCTTTCCGTTCACCTTCACACTCCTGGGCCAGACTACACTCAATCATATGACCCACCTAAGAGATGATTGTTAAGGAAAGACTTAAAGGTTGAGACCGAGTTTGCGTCTCTCACATGGGTATGTAGACCATTCCATAAAAATGGAGCTCTATAGGACAAAGCCCTGCCTCCAGCTGTTTGCTTATAAATTCTAGGAACAATTAGGAGGCCTGCGTCTTGTGACCGTAGCGTACGTGTAGGTATGTACGGCAGGACCAAATCAGAGAGATGGGTAGGAGCAAGCCCATGTAATGCTTTGTAGGTTAGCAGTAAACCTTGAAATCAGACCTTGCCTTGACAGGAAGCCAGTGTAGGGAGGCTAGCACTGGAGTAATATGATCAATTTGTTTAGTTCTAGTCAGGATTCTAGCAGCCGTATTTAGCACTAACTGAGGTCTATTTAGTGATTTATCCGGGTAGCCGGCAAGTAGAGCATTGCAGTAGTCTAACCTAGAAGTAACAAAAGCATGGATTAATTTTACTGACATATTTTTGGACAGAAAGTTTCTGATTTTTGCAATGTTACGTAGATGGGAAAAAAGCTGTCCTTGAAACAGTCTTGATATGCTCGTCAAAAGAGAGATCAGGGTCCAGAGTAACTTCGAGGTCCTTCACAGTTTTATTTGAGACGACTGTACAACCATTAAGATTAATTGTCAGATTCAACAGAAGATCTCTTTGCTTCTTGGGACCTAGAACAAGCATCTCTGTTTAGTCCGAGAAAGTCATCCACTTGCTTATGTCTGATGCACAGGCTTCTAGCGAGGGCAATTTTGGGGCTTCACCATGTTTCATTGAAATGTACAGCTGTGTGTCATCTGCATAGCCGTGAAAGTTAACATTATGTTTTCGAATGACATCTCCAAGAGGTAAAATATATAGTGAAAACAATAGTGGTCCTAAAACGGAACCTTGAGGAACACCGAAATTTACAGTTGATTTGTCAGAGGACAAACCATTCACAGAGACAAGCTGATATCTTTCCGACAGATAAGATCTCAACCAGGCCAGAACTTGTCCTTGTAGATCAATTTGGGTTTCCAATTTCTCCAAAAGAATGTGGTGATCAATGATATCAAAAGCAGCACTAGGAGCAAGGTCTAGGAGCACAAGGACAGATGCAGAGCCTCGGTAAAGGTAATTTTCCACCTTCACCAGTGCAGTCTCAGTGCTATGATGGGGTCTAAACTGTAGCATTTCAGACTGAAGCATTTCGTATACATTGTTTGTCTTCAGGAATGCAGTGAGTTGCTGCGCAACAGCCTTTTCAAAAAATTTTGAGAGGAATGGAAGATTTGATATAGGCCGATTTAGTTTTTTATATTTTCTGGGTCAAGGTTGGGCTTTTTCAAGAGAGGCTTTATTACTGCCACTTTTAGTGAGTTTGGTACACATCCGGTGGATAGAGATCCGTTTATTATGTTCATCATAGGAGGGCCAAGCACAGGAAGCAGCTCTTTCAGTAGTTTAGTTGGAATAGGGTCCAGTATGCAGCTTGAAGGTTTAGAGGCCATGATTATTTTCATCATTGTGTCAAGAGCTATAATACTAAAACACTTGAGCGTCTCTCTTGATCCTAGGTCCTGGCAGAGTTATGTAGACTCAGGACAACTGAGCTTTGAAGGAATGCGCAGATTTAAAAGAGGAGTCCGTAATTATTTTCTATTATTTTCTAATAATCATGATCTTTTCCTCAAAGAAGTTCATGAATTTATTACTGCTGAAGTGAAAGCCTTCCTCTCTTGGGGATTGCTGCTTTTTAGTTAGCTTTGCGACACTATCAAAAAAGGAATTTCGGATTGTTCTTATTTTCCTCAATTAAGTTGGAAAAATAGGATGAGTCCTAACCCTGGAACGGGTAGCACCATAGAAAGAAGCTGGCTTGATGAAAACTATCTCTGTAACCCGGAAACGGGTGTGCTCGAACCAAAACACACTGCCTCCCGGGGTTTGCATTGCAAATGAAATGGAATATTTCTTGCTCATATACTTTAATCAGGTCACACTCCGCCTGACTCTCTGCTTATTTTAGGTAAATGCTCTTCAAAGAATGTGCTTATTTGTGACCAAAACTTGCGATCAATTGTAGAGTCGTGACTTTTCAAAATCTCTTCTAATTTCTATTTTTCACTTCTAGACTATCAGAAAGAATGTTGGTACTTATTTATTTTGATCCAATGCCATGAATGAGTGAGTCACTCAGCTTTATGTAGGGGCCCATTCTATTTGACTGCGCCATCAACTTGATTACTTTGCAAACATCACTTGTTTATATTCAGTCAACACATATATCTTAATATCGTGGAATATAATTGAACATTTTTGTTTCTCTTAGAATAAAAACCTTAGTGTAACAACAGTTTTATCTAATATGCTACAGTTCAGTTACAACTTCTTCTGATCAAGTAGAAACATAAAAATATATATATTTTCTTCAGGTGTGTGTGCAGGACAGAGGAATAGCAATTCTTACACTACTGTTGTAAATTCAATCACCTTCTCCATCCTCATCATTCAGTTAATTGAAATTTTATTTTGAAGTTGTGCACAATTATCAGTTTCTACTTGGTTTATATCGCCCATTCATTGTCAGGTAGAGACATTCCTCCAACTGCTCTTAAACGCTAGTAAAACCAAATGCATGATTTTCAACCGTTCGCTGACCGCACCCGCCCGACTAGCATTACTACTCTGGACAATTCTGACCTAGAATACGTGGACAACTACAAATACCTGTCTGGTTAGACTGTAAACTCTCCTTCCAGACTCATATCAAACATCTCCAATCCAAAATCAAATCTAGAATTGTCTTTCTATTTCGCAACAAAGCCTTCTTCACTCACGCCACAAAACTTGCCCTAGTAAAACTGACTATCCTACTGATCCTCGACTTTGGCGATGTCATCTACAAAATAGCTTCCAATACTCTACTCAGCAAATTGGATGTAGTCTATCACAGTGCTATCCGTTTTGTTACCAAAGCGCCTTATACCACCCACCACTGCGACCTGTATGCTCTAGTCGGCTGGCCCTCGCTACATATTCGTTGCCAGACCCACTGGCTCCAGGTCATCTATAAACCTATGCTAGGTAAAGCTCCGCCTTATCTCAACTCACTGGTCACGATAACAACACCCACCGTAGCACGTGCTCCAACAGGTATATCTCACTGGTCATCCCCAAAGCCAACAGCTGCATTGGCCGCTTTTCCTTCCAGTTCTCTGCTGCCAGTAAATTGTAATTACTTTGCTACTATGGCCTATTTATTGCCTTACCCCCTCATGCCATTTGCACACACTGTATATAGACTTTCATTTTTTCCTATTGTGTTATTGACTGTACGTTTGTTTATTCCATGTGTAACTCTGTGTTGTTGTTTCTGTCACACTGCTTTGCTTTATCTTGGCCAGGTCGCAGTTGTAAATGAGAACTTGTTCTCAATTGTCCTACCATGTTAAATAAAGGTGAAATAAAAAATAAACAATTTAGCCCCTTGGACCCAAATGCATAATCAGTGCTCGAACTCTCTTTTGTGGTGATCTGGAGGAATGAAGCAGCAATGCAGGAAACCGTACTAAATCACAATATGACCTCTAAATCACGCAACATAATCTCAACAAACCTTTAATTGAGGAACCACTGTACTTACAGTACAATATAACATTTCAGAAGGTCGTTGCTCATTTTGGAACTCTTGTAACAATCCAAACACGACAATTTCATTCAAGGTTTCCCGCCTGTGGATGCTCTGCATTGTGGAAGACAATCAGAGGAACCATAGAAATAAGTGGAGAGAGGTGATTAGACCTTCTTAAGAATTAACAGCATTGAGTCCATGTAATAGCTACCACCCAATTAACGCTTGCCAGGACACAGCGGAGACTCTCAACAAGATGGCCGCTGTCTGCTTGGTCTGCATGAACGTCTCGTCCAGGGGCTTTTAAAGTCCCAGTGCTCTCCTCATAAAGGCATCCTCGATCGTGGAATCTGCCATCACAAGGTGTGTGGTTAGCTGGACTAGTCAGACCCCATCAAAAGGAGTCCGTTTCACAGACACACACCACTGTTTTTGAAAGACGTGGAGAGCAGTCAACATGATATCCTATTCTGCAAAGCATTTTTTATTTATTTATACAGATTACGAAATGAATGTCTCGTGACATGAGTTGTGAATAAAGTTTCGCCATCGTTAATATAAAAAATGAGCCCACAAAGTTCTCATCAACTACCTGATCTGAAAAGGGGATGAGTTTAGTGAACACATGATCTGGATGAATGAAAGGAAACAAGCAAAAAACCAAGCACAACATAAAACCATCCAGCAATCATTGCAAGTCTACATTTTAACAATATACGGTGATCAGCACTGACTCCTCCCCCTATTGAAGAGAGGTGAGTTTGGAAACTAAAGAGATCACTCTAAAACAATCTGTATGGTGTTGAGCAAATACCGTTCTCCACCCCTATGGTGCAGGAAGCAAATGACAACAATAAAATCTAAGAAACCATGCCCAATAGGCTATATCAAATAGGTTCAGAAAATGGTCTGGCGTGTCTATGCGCTGTGAAAATTACAATCAATCCATTAAGATTTAGAAAAGACTCAAATGAAACTCTTCCATGTTTTCAGCAGACAGGTCATAAACAAAATTGCGTTGTCAATTTCAGATTGATCGGCAAAAAAAACGAGCTGAAATATGTAACTTTAGACCCATTATCAAAAAAACATGGATTACGTTTAACAAAATGTGCACCAAACAGAGAATGAGGGAATTATGTAATCATATGCAGAGATTATAGTGTGCTATCTGTAGCAAATCACCTGCTAGCAGGCGATAATAAGTGAAAAACCCACAACGTACGTAATTAGCCCACAATCAGCCAGTCGGAGTGCAAGACTATGACTCAGCACATTTCAGGCATCTCTTGATTTTAAAGGTCATGGACAATCAAAATAATGTTGTTCATCTAATTGGATGATATTTGATGGAAACCAGATCATGATGAGGAACAAAGTATGAATTGTTGCTTCTAAATTGATCAAGTTTGATCATAAAGTTACTGGTCCCCTCCCCCATCTCAAACACTTGGATTCATTACTCAGGGAACAAGGTGACATCACCTTAACTCTCATGTTTAATACACCAATGGTATCAGGATATTCTCTTACCTAATTTAAATAAGCACCACCTTGTAACCAACATCGGAGAAGACATGTTTGCAGAGGGGCGTGGTTAATATATCTAGATAGCTACTCTACTGGTGCCAACATTTCACTGTAGGGTGTTCGCAAATATAATAAAAAGTTTACCCTATTCATCTATGGCAAAAATACTTATAAAAATACTTTAATCTGTGTCCGGTGTTAGCTAGTTACTGTCTAGCTAGGTCTTCAGCCCGCATGGAACAAAAGGGGAGGAATGGTCTTTCAAAACTCCGACGCAGTTGTCAAGTCAACACATCCGTCAGTGCTGCTGTGAACTGCATCAAGAGAGACATGCCAAATGGGAGATGTAACATTTCTATATATAATTGATGCAATTTCAGTATTGTTTGAGTTGCTTTGTGTTTCACCAAATTTGCTTGAGATGATTTTACTGCAACACGTTTCAACGAGCTGCCAGTCAATGTGAGCTCATGAATATAAGCTCCCCACCCACTCAGCCTGTCTTTTCAAACTTCCTGGTAGTTAACCATGAGAAAGTACTTTTCCGAATGACTGTTCGGGACCTTTAAAGCATTCATCCGTAGATGTCCATTTAGCAGAGTTGTCAGTATCATTAGCCACAACTGACTTGGAACTATACAGTAGGTTATATGTCTCCAATTCAGAAACACTCAACACTCGAGCTTCAAAATCCAAATGGGGTCTTTCTAAGGCCAGTCTGTTTGAGAGAGCCACGACGCTGCGCGTGCAGTGTCTTAAGATGTACAACAGCCAACATGAGATTGTGATATTCATTTTTATCATACCGATTTAATCATTTTGTTGTAAAACCAGCAAAGGATCGCATTGTTATTGTCACTAGAGTTCAAACCCAATTTTTATGCGCAGGAAGGAGGACCACCTATGTTTCAAGAAACGCAACCGTGCGCCCTATTGGCTTAATATTACTGTTTAGCTTGCTACCCATTTAGAAAACAAGGAACGTTTCACAAATTCAAATAAAAGAAAAGTTCAACAGATCTTTGCGTCTCCTAAACTATCAGTGGCCTATTGACAGTATTTCGGGTGAACCGTAAATCATCCATCCAGCAGCAGATTTCAACTTTATGTTACTTACCCTAGTGGAGAAACAAACGACTCCAAATCCCGATCACTTGCAGGAAGTAAAAAGGACTGCTGTGTCCATGTGCGGCTTCCAATATGGCGGTTATACGGTCGACCAAACTCTGTTCAAACACCAACTCAAAAACGTAGTTTCAGAAGGCTTTGTTTCCTTATATGTCGGAGCATGGAACCCGGAATAAATGAACAAAATCACGTTCCCCTGCGGCAAAACACATTGAATGGATCATCATTATGTGGAGGCAGTGGTAATCCACATGCAGGCTATTCCATCATCTCAGCAAAGATTTGCATGAACGGTAAATGAATTAATGTTGCTATTTCATGGACGTCGAATAATAGATGAGATGCCTTTGCTGTTGTTGTTGGTTTTGCCAGTTATAAACGCATTCAAAACACATCGACATTTGTTAAGTAATTGGACTGTACGTTAGGTGTAATTATTGGATGCTCCGCTCGTTTGCCATGTTTAGAAATCACTCCGATTAATTCTGACTCTATACCGTGAGAAGTGCATGTTTCATCTTGAAGTTGCTAGCTATGGCAATAGCTATTTTAGGTGTGTTTCGTATGTACTGCATACCCATCTGAAAGGATTTGATATACAGTATGTTGTCGATATATCATAGTATATTTATATTCAGTCTTCTGCATCAGAGGCTTCACTGAAGATGATAGAGCTTCCATAGAATGTCGATTGAAGTTCCTCCTATATATTTTCACACTTAGCAATGAAGCCCATAGATAAGACAGAGATTGTCTACTCTCTCTCTCTCTCTCTGTCATAAGAATAATGGTGAATCTAGTTTTATCATGGAGTGTATAAAGCTGTAGAGGCAAGACTCAGAGGTTGTGTGAGTTTATGTTCCATATCTACTCCATAAACCAAGGACATACAGCATTGTCAGGACAACAGGTAGCTGCTACAACACCACTGGCGCTCTGTTATGTTGTGCCTTGTTGTATTGTGCTTTCATAGCACTTTCGGCCCAACTGTTTCTCTCTACACACAATGCCCACACACAGAGTTGTTCCACTATAGGCCATCATTGTAAACAGGGATTTGTTCTCAAGGATCGGACCTTTTTTATCTACTAAAATTACATATCCAAATCTAACTGCCTGTAGCTCAGGACTTGAAGCAAGGTTGCATATTCTTGATACCATTTGAAAGGAAGTTTGTGGAAATGTGAAATTAATGTAAGATGATATAACACATTAGATCTGGTAAAAGATCATAATCTTTGAAATGCAAGAGAAAGGCCATAATGCATTATTCCAGCCCAAGTGCAATTTATATTTGGCCTCTAGATGGCAGCAGTGTATGTGCAAAGTTTTAGACTGATCCAATTAACTATTGCATATCTGTTCAAAATGTTCTATCAAGACTGCCCAAATGTGCCTAATTGGATTATTCATATATTTTCAAGTTCATAATTGTGCACTCTCCTCAAACAATAGCATGGTATTATTTCACTGTAATAGCTACTGTAAATTGGAAAGTACAGTTAGATTAACAATAATTTAAGCTTTCTGCCCATTTCTATGTCCTGGGATTTTTTTTTGTTACTTACAACTTACAATAGCTCAAACATCCAGCGAGGACCAATCCCGTAGAGGTTAATTGCCTGGTAAAATAAAGATAAAAAAATAAAATAATGAATCAATGTCAAGTTATCTGTAAGTTGTGTTCTGTAATGTCAATGTCAAGTGTTTATAAATGAGTCTGCTAAATGGGGCGGCAGGGTAGCCTAGTGGTTAGAGCATTGGACTAGTAACTGAAAAGTTGCAAGTTCATATCCCTGAGCTGACAAGGTACAAATCTGTCGTTCTGCCCCTGAATAGGCAGTTAACCCACTGTTCCTTGGCTGTCATTGAAAATAAGAATTTGTTCTTAACTGACTTGCCTAGTTAGGTAAAATAAAAATGACTGTATCTATAGAAGAATACTCCCATACACATACACATGTACATCTGCACCACTTTCAGCATTGTTGTATACAAGTGTGATAGAAGTCCATGGGTGACAATCGGCCAATCATTCACTGTCTCTTGCTTTGGCTCGTTAGTAACTACTATACCAACTCACACTGTCTCTCTCAAACCTAACTCCAACCCGATGCAATATATCTAGTATTTCTGTGCGTGTTCTCTCACCATCTGGCTCCACATGGTCTAAGTTGGGTCGTCCAAATCCACTTGCAGCTGCTGTACTTACCCGGATTCCCAGCCTCCCACAGTCCTTAATGGCCCCTGTGAAGCCGTGATGTGGCTCTGGGACTGATCTGTAAATACCAAAGATGATGGATGAGGAGTCCAGGCCCTTACAGTCTTATCTGCAAAGCTGAGGGCCTCACACGGAAGCCATGGGGGGGGGGGGGTGTTCTCTATGTTGCGCTCAGGTAGCACATAGGGCGCGAAGGGTCTATTCCACACCGTTTCCCAAACTCGGTCCTTGGGACCCCAAGGGGTGCACTTTTGTTTTGAATCAGCTGTGAACCAGCTGTGTGGTGCTAGGGCAACAACCAAAATGTGCACCCCTTTGGGTCCATTGGACCGAGTTTAGGAAATGCTGGTCTATACACTGCAGAATTTTACCAACAGCTTCTGTGTCAGAGGGAGATGGACAAAGCACATTGTTAGAGCAGTGGGTGAACTGCCCACGAGCTCATTGTGTGACAGTACTGTGCTGAATGTGTATGACTCTACTGCTGTACATGGCATGGGTGCACTTACAGCCCCCATACAGCTGTATAGGAACTGCCTCATACAGATAAACTTCAGATAGAGGACTTTGTGCACAAGGGAAGGGACATTCTGTGCTGCAGAGGGGCTGGTGTGGAGTTTTACAGGGTTCCGGTGCTCTGTGGTAAAAGTGTGTGTGTGTGTGCGGGCGGGCGTGTTTTGTGTTTTATAGGTCTGCTTGTTGAAAAGGCATGCAGGTGTGAAATGGCCACCCAATTAAATACAATCTGCTCCCGAGGATGGATGACATCATAAAAGAGAGCCCGTCCAGCATCCTTTTGGCACTTCCTGTCCCTAATTCTCTGTCTATTTCTCTCTCTCTGTCTCTCTATCACTCCCTCTGGTCTCTCACTCACTTGCTCTCACTCCCACTCTCACCAACACCCTATTATCTCCAGCTTTTTGTCTCCCACCGTCTCGCCCCTTTTCCCGAGTACCAGGAAGGTGAGAGGAGCTGCGGAGGATGTCACGAAAGCGATAGTGTGTGTTTGTGTGTGTGTTTTTCCTTGCACGTTTGTGTGTGTGTGTGTGTGTGTGTGTGTGTGTGTAAGAGACGTTGCGGAGCCGTGTTGACACCCCCGACCCCCCCTCTCTCTAACTGGCTGTCACTTCCTGCAATTTCTCATCTGTCCGCCCAGCAACTGTTTTCTCCTCTACCTCTTGATTGGCATGCACACAATTAGGGGGCTATTTTTAACCAATCAGGTCTCACACATGACTTTTAGAGAGATTTTAAGTGCTTCGCTGCTGACGTTAGACATCGAGAACGCTTAGGACATTGATGCATATACTGCAGGCTTCTAGATAGATTGCTGAATACGTAATGGAATAAAATCAAAGTGCCACTGCAATACGAATGTACAACAATTAGATTATCTGTCCCGCAGTGCATAAATCTCAAAGTCCATAACTGAATATGCAACTTTGGTGGAGGAGAACACTTGTCCTCTATACTGTTCCCAGGGCTTTGACTTAGGTAGTGTACTCAGATAGAGACGGAGAAGATCTGCTACTGAAAGTCTATTCAGAGTCATGTTAATTCGGGCACAATGGAAAAAGTGTTCAAATGTTTTGCAACTGGAGAGTGGGCTTTTCTTATTCACTCTTAGGGGGAAAAAAGGTGCTATCTAAAAAGGTGCTTCTGCTGTCCCCATAGGAAAACCCTTTGAGGAACCCTTTTTGATTCCATGTTGAAACTTTTTGGGTTCCATGTAGAACCCTTCCCACAGAGGGTTCAAGATGGAACCCAAAAGGGTTCTACCTGGAACCAAAAAGGGTTATTCTATGGGGACAGCTGAAGAACCCTTTTGGAACCCTTTTTCCTAACAGTGTTGGACAAGTTCAGAAAGGCCCAGCCTGTTTTAAATCAAATCAAACGTTGTCACATGCGACGAATACAGCAAGTGTAGACCTTACCTTGGTATGCTTACTTACAAGCCCTTAACCAACAGTGTAGCCCTTACCGTGGTATGCTTACTTACAAGCCCTTAACCAACAGTGTAGCACTAACCGTGGTATGCTTACTTACAAGCCCTTAACCAACAGTGTAGCCCTTACCGTGGTATGCTTACTTACAAGCCCTTAACCAACAGTGTAGACCTTGCCGTGGTATGCTTACTTACAAGCCCTTAACCAACAGTGTAGCCCTTACCGTGGTATGCTTACTCACAAGCCCTTAACCAACAGTGTAGACCTTGCCGTGGTATGCTTACTTACAATCCCTTAACCAACAGCGTAGCCCTTACCTTGGTATGCTTACTTACAAGCCCTTAACCAACAGTGCAGCCCTAACCGTGGTATGCTTACTTACAAGCCCTTAACCAACAGTGTAGACCTTACCGTGGTATGCTTACTTACAAGCCCTTAACCAACAGTGTAGCCCTTACCGTGGTATGCTTACTTACAAGCCCTTACCCAACAATGTAGCCCTTACCGTGGTATGCTTACTTACAAGCCCTTAACCAACAGTGTAGCCCTTACCGTGGTATGCTTACTTACAAGCCCTTAACCAACAGTGTAGCCCTTACCGTGGTATGCTTACTTACAAGCCCTTAACCAACAGTGTAGCCCTTACCGTGGTATGCTTACTTACAAGCCCTTAACCAACAGTGTAGCCCTTACCGTGGTATGCTTACTTACAAGCCCTTAACCAACAGTGTAGCCCTTACCGTGGTATGCTTACTTACAAGCCCTTAACCAACAGTGTAGACCTTACCGTGGTATGCTTACTTACAAGCCCTTAACCAACAGTGTAGCCCTTACCGTGGTATGCTTACTTACAAGCCCTTAACCAACAGTGTAGCCCTTACCGTGGTATGCTTACTTACAAGCCCTTAACCAACAGTGTAGCCCTTACCGTGGTATGCTTACTTACAAGCCCTTAACCAACAGTGTAGCCCTTACCGTGGTATGCTTACTTACAAGCCCTTAACCAACAGTGTAGCCCTTACTGTGGTATGCTTACTTACAAGCCCTTAACCAACAGTGTAGCCCTTACCGTGGTATGCTTACTTACAAGCCCTTAACCAACAGTGTAGCCCTTACCGTGGAATGCTTACTTACAAGCCCTTAACCAACAGTGTAGACCTTACCGTGGTATGCTTACTTACAAGCCCTTAACCAACAGTGTAGCCCTTACCGTGGTATGCTTACTTACAAGCCCTTAACCAACAGTGTAGCCCTTACCGTGGTATGCTTACTTACAAGCCCTTAACCAACAGTGTAGACCTTACCGTGGTATGCTTACTTACAAGCCCTTAACCAACAGTGCAGTTCAAGAAGAGTTAAGAAAATATTTACCACATAAAGAAAAGTAAAAAATAATAAAAAGTAACACAATAAAATAACAATAACGAGGCTAAATACAGGGGGGGTACCGGTACCGAGTCAGTGTGTGGGGGTGCAAGTTCGTGGAGGTCATTTGTACATGTAGGTAGTGGTAAAGTGACTATGCATAGTTAATAAACAGCGAAAAGCAGCAGTGTAAAAACAAAGAGGTGGTTTCAATGTAAATAGTATGTTTGGCCATTTGATTAATTGTTCAGCAGTTTCATGGCTTGGGGGTAGAAGCTGTTAAGGAGCCATTTGGTCCTAGACTTGGCACTCAGGTTGCAAAAGGCTCCATAACAGCTTCTACCCCCCCCCAGCAGCTTCTACCCCATTTAGTCTGTTTTCTTCTGTTTGTTGCCTAATGAACACTGCCCTGGTCTATCATGCACAGTGTTTGCTGACAAGGTCTCTAGTGTGCATCTGTCTCATAGCATGAGAGTACAGAGGGCCAACACCGCTCCCCTCTCCTGCTCCACTCTCTGTATCTGTTCCTCTAATATTTGGGATAATGCCCCCAGGAGTGTTAGCCAGCACCCTCTTATCCCCGTCTCGCCTTCCTCGCAACCCCCATTGCCTTCGCTCTTCCCACTGCAAACTCCCCCATAGCAGCCTTCAGGAGAAAAGAGTGATGGCAGGAGTTTCGGTATCTGTATGGAGGTTGTGGCGGATGCTTGTCTGAAGGGAGGCGGGCGCACATTGTAGCCCAACCATGGAGGTACCTGGTTGGGTATAAATCAGCCAGCCTCCCCTGTGGCCTCCAGCCCTGGTAGAGGTGTTTCACGGTGAGGCAGGGTCAGACAGACATAGATCCTCACATCATCTTCTTTGCTTCACCTCCACTTATTTCCTAAAACTGGATAAGTGAAAGGAAATCCCTTGGTTGGCTTCTACCATGTCACTTTCCCCTTTGATCATTAAGGGGAGGAGGCAAGCTGAGAAAGCCCAGATAGACTATTAAAATGCAACCCGTGGAGTACCTGTGGGATTTGAGATCCCATCGTCACGTACAGATTGTCAGACTTCCCTATTCATCCCTTAGTGGAGACGCATCGAACACGTGGTGTATTATGAAGCCGCCACAGTACCTGACTGTGATGAGTACATTCGCCACGCTAAATGCCCTCGTAATCCAGGTGGAATAAACAGAGAGTAACATTGTGCTGTAGCTGTATTCACATCCCTGTGCAGGTCTGTTTCAATGCCGATGCCGCCCCGACCGGCATCTGTGTAACAAGGGCTGTGATTGCGCAAAAGAAAACATGTTGGATTCTCCCACAAATCTGAAGGTAGTTTGACCTTCATTTCAGCCAGCGATGACCCCCCCCCCCCAGATAAACACACGCATACACAGGAGGGTCCTGTGGAATTGCAAGCAGTGATTAAACCATTCATGTTGCCACTATCCTTCTACCCAGAGTGTGTGTGGGTGTGGGCGTATGCCTGTGTGTATGTGCGTGGGGTGACAGCTAATGTCATCCGGTCTCTCTCCGCCAGCTCATCTATCCTCCACACTGCGAAACTGGCATACTGCAGTGGGAGAAATATTCAATACCCAATCTCAGCTCCCTTTGTGTGGCTAAGAACATATTTGATAAAAATTGTTTGTTTTTTAATCAGAAAATGTAAACAAAGTTAGAATCCTGACAACTCTCCAACCTTCACACAACATCCATGCTGTGTGCCGTCTCGTTTAGCAGATAAATGGAGAGCTGTTTAGACTAAACGTGCCAATTAGAGGAGTTTCACAAATGAACTAATGTATCTTATCAGCCTCTGTCTTCCTGTAGATAGGGCTCAAAGTTCATTGGCTAATTACTACACACACACACACACACACACACACACACACACACACACACACACACACACACACACACACACACACACACACACACACACACACACACACACACACACACACACACACACACATTACCTACATAATACCTCCCTTTCGCACATGTCACTCAGCAGTGCTAATCCTCTCCTCATTAGCAAACACAGTGCTGTAGATGGAGCGGGAGAAGCACACCGCGAGGAAGCTTTATTTACCTTAGCACGCAGGGGAGACCATTCCGCCATACGGAACCTAGACAACGTAACGTGTAGGTGAGGATAATTAAATCAAGAGTGAAGGCAATCATGAGTCCCCTTTCTCCAGGTGATCTCTGAACACAAGCTCCAAACGACGACTGGGACTGGGACGTAACGTGCCTTAAAGGGGAGATTTGCAGTTGCTCGATCCATCCTTTGACTTGTAAAACGAATCATATGAGCCCCCCCTTGGTTCGTGAAGAATGCAACTTATCAACTGGCGTACCCCGTCAGAACCCCCCAAAAAATGTACGTTTGTTTTACTCCGGCGTTTGTGAACAAAGAGTGGTTAACGTTCTCCAGCCTCATTCTTCAGCTTGGAACAGAAGCCGTGTTGGTGGGAGCACTTTGTTTGCAAACAATGCAGGCGGCTACAGTTACTCCTCAGCCAATGTCAGAATCTGGAGTAACAGGTGTCGGCTAAGTACAGACAGGTGTGTGATTAGAGAGAGAAATACACATGCTGGTCATGCAATTTGGGGTGACAACTCCCGTAGCACCTATGTAAAATGCTAGTAAGGGATCTTGTGACATTGATATTGGGTCTGGTTGGTATGGAGTTGGCTCTTACCATCTATAGCACTGGCACAACCCCTTTTCTACACACGTCCTCTTACTTCCATCAATGTTTTCACCTAAACGACCATTAATCTGCAATTTCTGCATGAGCCACCTCTCCCAATTCTCCTATCCTCTCTCCCACCTACCCTGTGTCTCTCTGAGGCCTAGATGATGAATGCTGTGTCATGTTCCAGGAGAGGGACAGGTGTGCCTGGCTCCCTCTACCTGAGCCGCCGTTTGTGTCTCTGCATGTGTTATGAGCGGGTCCCCCTGTACGCAGTGAACAATGCTGAATTAAAAAGGATTTAATGGAGCCGAGCGGGCAGAGACGTGGGTTTTATAACTCAGAATGCCAGCCGCCGACTCCCTAGAATGAGAGGAATTACAGAGCTGATGGTATTAGATTAGAGAGTCTTAGAGAATGCCAAAAAAGGAGGCAGAGCCCGAAGAGGGGCTGAGAGCGAGCGAGAGAGAGCGAGCGAGCGAGAGAGAGAGAGAGAGAGGATTGAAGGCTAGGATTGTAAATGCATTATGCCATATCTCGGTTTGATTCTGCTCAAGGGCCTGATAAAGAGAAAGAAGAGAGGTAGGAGAAGAGGGGGATGGAGGGGAGGAGGGAGAGAGATGGATGGAACCCGAAATAAAAGAAACATCTGCATTCATGTCACTTTGTAGAAAAGAGAAGCTTTTTGTTATTATATTGTTGACAGCGTCTGACAGTGATACGGCTCCATTTGCTGCGATCGCGTCTCAGCTACGACTGTAATTCAAAAAAGCCCGAGTGTCAGAGAATGGCGACAGGTGTTTGTGTCCCCTTTAACATTAATATGATACGTAGCTTTTCATTGGATTGCATCAGAAAAGCTGCGCTGGCTTGGTTGACACGTCTTTAAGCCATAATGAGGTTTGGAATACTGTCGAATCCATTTTTTTTTACAACCACATACCGTATGGCACTTCTTGGAGATGCATGGCATCATGGTATGTTCAACACGATCTCGCAGTGTCACTATAGAATTAGACATTCCTCCATGTTTCTCGAACGTAACAATTCAAAGTGGTTCCAAAAGTGAAATTTGGAAGTGTTTAAGTTTAAGTTTAGGCATTAACTGTGAATTCTTAAGGTTAGGCATTAACTCTGAACGGTCAAGTTTAGGGTTAAGGTTTGGGATAGGCATAAAACTAAAATCTCTAAAATAACGTCCTATTGCCAGATTCGAACATGCGGCCTTTGGCACCAGAGGTAGATGGTTACACTTATCTCCATCCACAACACCATAGCAAAACCAAAAAGAATCTGTCTTGCCCTTTCCATGTCATCTCCTGACGTCCTCAGACATGGATGGACGTCGAATACTGACTTCTGTCTTGGGTGACCTGGCTGGGTATGTTTACCCTCCACAATAATAGCTTTTTTTACAGAGACAGTATGAAATTGAGTAGATAAATGGCTGAGCAAGTAACCCCACCAGTGAAATAATGTACTTTATTATGCATTATAAACTTGGTGGTTTGAACCCCAAATGTTGATTGGCTAATAGCCGTGGTATATCAGACCGTATACCATGGGTATGACAAACATGTATTTTTACTGCTCTAATTATGTTGGTAACCAGTCTCTAATAGCAATTAGGCACCTCAGGGTCTTGTGATATATGGCCAGTATACCCTGGCTAAGGGCTGTGTTCTAGCACTCTGCATTGCGTCGTGCATAAGAACAGCCCTTAGCCGGGGTATATTGGCCATATATACCCCCCCCCCCACCATCTTGAGTCAGGGTGGGCCGCACACATTTCTATTCTCTATTGCATTCCATTCAAATAATGACACAGCCGTATCAGATCTGTCCACAGTGGATGACGAAGGTGGTGGATTTTGGTCTAGATATAAAATGCTTGGTTTAAACTGGTCAGTATCAGGGACAAGCCATTATTGTTCCATCCATCATTAATCTAAATTTAAATGAATTAATATGACATTGCCTGCAGAACAACATCAGTACAATTGGCAGGGGTGATGCTTTTGACTGGCAAGCCCCACCACCAACCACCTGTGTATTCACCCAGTCCTCTCCTCCTTCCTTCTGTTTAATCCTCTCTCCATTTCCCCTCAGTCTAGTCACTAGCTTCTCTTAGCAGATGTAATCAGCCTAGCCACGCAGGCTTTGACATTTTCTTTGATTAGACAAGGGCCCTGGAGTCAGTGAGGCATGTTTGCTCCGGTGGCTGGTGGCATTCCCAACTGGAGGTGGAGGAGGTAGTAGGCTATATGATCCATCCACACAAACGTATGTACAGTGGGGAGAACAAGTATTTGATACACTGCCGATTTTGCAGGTTCCCTGCTGCAGTGTGTGCAAACCTGGTCAAGAACTACAGGAAACGTATGATCTCTGTAATTGCAAACAAAGGTTTCCCTACCAAATATTAAGTTATGCTTTTCTGATGTATCAAATACTTATGTCATGCAATAAAATGCAAATTAATTACTTAAAAATTATACAATGTGATTTTTTGTATTTTTGTTTTAGATTCAGTCTCTCACAATTGAAGTGGTACCTATGATAATGCTTTGTAAGTAGGGAAACCTGCAAAATCGGCATTGTATCAAATACATGTTCTCCCCACTGTATGTGCATGTACACACACACACACACACACACACACACACACGACCGTTGTATGAATAATTGGACCAAGGCGCAGCGTGAGTAGAGTTCCAAATCAAATCAAATGTATTTATATAGCCCTACGTACATCCGCTGATATCTCAAAGTGCTGAACAGAAACCCAGCCTAAAACCCCAAACAGCAAGCAATGCAGGTGTAGAAGCACGGTGGCTAGGAAAAACTCCCTAGAAAGGCCAAAACCTAGGAAGAAACCTAGAGAGGAACCAGGCTATGTGGGGTGGCCAGTCCTCTTCTGTCTGTGCCGGGTGAAGATTATAACAGAACATGGCCAAAATGTTCAAATGTTCATAAATGACCAGCATGGTCAAATAATAATCACAGGCAGAACAGTTGAAACTGGAGCAGCAGCACAGCCAGGTGGACTGGGGACAGCAAGGAGTCATCATGTCAGGTAGTCCTGAGGCATGGTCCTAGGGCTCAGGTCCTCCGAGAGAGAGAAAGAAAGAGAGAAAGAAAGAAAGAATTAGAGAGGGCATACTTAAATTCACATAGGACACCGGATAGGACAGGAGAAGTACTCCAGATATAACAAACTGACCCTCGCCCCCCGACACACAAACTACTGCAGCATAAATACTGGAGTCTGAGACAGGAGGGGTCAGGAGACACTGTGGCTCCATCCGAGGACACCCCCGGCCAGGGCCAAACAGGAAGGATATAACCCCACCCACTTTGCCAAAGCACAGCCCCCACACCACGAGAGGGATATCTTCAACCACCAACTTACCATCCTGAGACAAGGCCGAGTATAGCCCACAAAGATCTCCACCACGGGACAACCCAAGAGGGGGCGCCAACCCAGACAGGAAGATCACATCAGTGACTCAACCCACTCAAGTGACGCACCCCTCCTAGGGACGGTATGAAAGAGCCCTAGTAAGCCAGTGACTCAGCCCCTGTAATAGGGTTAGAGGCAGAGAATCCCAGTGGAAAGATGGGAACCGGCCAGGCAGAGACAGCAAGGGTGGTTCGTTGCTCCAGAGCCTTTCCGTTCACCTTCCCACTCCTGGGCCAGACTACACTCAATCATATGACCCACTGAAGAGATGAGTCTTCATTAAAGACTTAAAGGTTGAGACCGAGTTTGCGTCTCTTACATGGGTAGGCAGACCATTCCATAAAAATTTAGCTCTATAGGAGAAAGCCCTGCCTCCAGCTGTTTGCTTAGAAATTATAAGGATAATTAGGAAGCCTGCGTCTTGTGACCGTAGCATACGTACGTGTAGGTATGTATGGCAGGACCAACTCAGAGAGATAGGTAGGAGCAAGCCCATGTAATGCTTTGTAGGTTAGCAGTAAAACCTTGAAATCAGCCCTTGCCTTGACAGGAAGCCAGGGTAGGGAGGCTAGCACTGGAGTAATATGATCAAATTTTGGGGTTCTAGTCAGGATTCTAGCAGCTGTATTTAGCACTAACTGAAGTTGATTTAGTGCTTTATCCGGGTAGCTGGAAAGTAGAGCATTGCAGTAGTCTAACCTAGAAGTGACAAAAGCATGGATTCATTTTTCTGCATCATTTTTGGACAGAAAGTTTCTGATATTTGCAATGTTACGTAGATGGAAAAAAGCTGTCCTTGAAACAGTCTTGATATGTTCGTCAAAAGAGAGATCAGGGTCCAGAGTAACCCCGAGGTCCTTCACAGTTTTATTTGATACGACTGTACAACCATTAAGATTAATTGTCAGATTCAACAGAAGATCTCTTTGTTTCTTGGGACCTAGAACAAGCATCTCTATTTTGTCCGAGTTTAAAAGTAGAAAGTTTGCAGCCATCCACTTCCTTATGTCTGAAACACAGGCTTCTAGCGAGGGCAATTTTGGGGCTTCACCATGTTTCATTGAAATGTACAGCTGTGTGTCATCCGCATAGCCGTGAAAGTTAACATTTTGTTTTCGAATGACATCCCCAAGAGGTAAAATATAAAGAGAAAACAATAGTGGTCCTAAAACAGAACCTTGAGGAACACCGAAATTTACAGTTGATTTATCAGAGGACAAACCATTCACAGAGACAAGCTGATATCTTTCCAACAGATAAGATCTAAACAAGGCCAGAACTTGTCCATGTAGACCAATTTGGGTTTCCAATCTCTCCAAAAGAATGTGGTGATCGATGGTATCAAAAGCAGCACTAAGGTCTAGGAGCACGAGGACAGATGCAGAGTCTCTGTCTGATTTACCACCTTCACAAGTGCAGTCTCAGTGCTATGATGGGGTCTAAAACCAGACTGAAGCATTTCGTATACATTGTTTGTCTTCAGGAAGGCAGTGAATTGCTGTCCAACAGCCTTTTCTAAAAATTTTGAGAGGAATGGAAGATTCGATATAGGCCGATAGTTTTTTATATTTTCTGGTTCAAGGTTTGGCTTTTTCAAGAGAGGCTTTATTACTGCCACTTTTAGTGAGTTTGGTACACATCCGGTGGATAGAGAGCCATTTATTATGTTCAACATAGGAGGACCAAGCACAGGAAGCAGCTCTTTCAGTAGTTTAGTTGGAATAGGGTCCAGTATGCAGCTTGAAGGTTTAGAGGCCATGATTATTTTCATCATTGTGTCAAGAGATATAGTACTAAAACACTTGAGCGTCTCTCTTGATCCTAGGTCCTGGCAGAGTTGTGCAGACTCAGGACAACTGAGCTTTGAAGGAATACGCAGATTTAAAGAGGAGTCCGTAATTATTTTCTAATAATCATGATCTTTTCCTCAAAGAAGTTCATGAATTTATCACGGCTGAAGTGAAAGCCATCCTCTCTTGGGGAATGCTGCTTTTTAGTTCGCTTTGCGACACTATCAAAAAGGAATTTCGGATTGTTCTTATTTTCCTCAATTAAGTTGGAAAAATAGGATGATCAATCAGCAGTAAGGGCTCTTTGGTACTGAACGGTACGACTTCCAGTTTGGTGTGGCGCCATTTCCGTTCCACATTTTAATGATAGTGAGACTTCCAAAACAACAAAGACATAACGATTGTGAAATACGTAGCGCACATAGGCACTCACACAAAACAATATTCCACATCGCAGGTGGGAAAAAGGACACACTAAGTATGATCCCCAATTAGAGGTAACAAATATCAGCTGCCTCCAATTGGGAACCATACACACACACCAACATAGACATATAATACCTAGAAACCCCCTAGTCACGTGACACACACACACTAGCGGTATTTTAGTTTTTTCCCCCACAAAATGAAAATCAAAGTGCAGTTATCATAAAAAATATGATTTTCCGTGGACTGTGTTATAACCTAACTAGACGATAGGCTATCAAGGCTGGGGGAAAGTTGGGTAGTTTAAAGGTAGACTCAGCAATATGACGTAGATGCAGAAAGTAACCAGCAAAGCGCGAGGCTCAACTTCTCCTCTGTTTTGGTGCCCTGGTGACCATGCTGTAACCGCATGGAAGAGAGAGCGTAGTGTTGCGTCTCGCTCATCTCAATATCCTAGCCTGTTTATTGTTGATAGGCCCTGCTTTACTGAAGTTGTGAGACATTGCAAGCCAAGTCATTGCGAGATAAAGCTTTTGATTCCCGAGAGATTGGCCTAGAGCACTGTTCTAACTCTGTCGGCCTGGTGCCTATAATCTCTCTCTCTCTCTCTCTCTCTCTCTCTCTCTCTCTCTCTCTCTCTCTCTCTCTCTCTCTCTCTCTCTCTCTCTCTCTCTGTCTCTCTGTCTCTCTGTCTCTCTGTCTCTCTCTCTCTCTCTCTCTCTCTCTCTCTCTCTCTCTCTCTCTCTCTCTCTCTCTCTCTGTCTCTCTGTCTCTCCCACTCAACTCAAACGGTGGCGCACAGAATGCAAAAATATTCTTAGAAATATTTAACCTCCACACATTAACAAGTCCAAATGCTCAAATGAAAGATAAACACCTTGTTCATCTACCCAGCGTGTCAGATTTGTAAAATGTTTTACGGTGAAAACATAGCACATATTTATGTCAAACCACCACAGACACAGACGATATACAGCCATTTTGTCGAACAAAAGATGCAATCACAAACCCAGGATTAAAAGAAAAATAATTCACTAACCTTGTGAAAATCTTCATCAGATGACAGTAATAGGACATGTTACACAGTACATTTATGTTTTTTTTCAATAATATGCAATTTATATCCATAAATCTCTGTTTACATTGACGCCATGTTCAGAAAATCCTCAAAAATGTCCGGAGAAATTATAGATAGCTCCTCCAGATAACAGAAATACACATCATAAACTTTGACTAAATATACATGTTCTACATATAGTTAAAGATACACTGCTTCTTAATGCAACCGCTGTGTCACATTTATTTTGAACGTTACAGAATTAGTTCACTATGCAATAATCTGAGGCGGCGCTCAGACGTAAGCAATATTTCTCTGCTATGTTGGAGTCAACAGAAATACAAAATTACAACATAAATATTCCCTTACCTTTGATGGTCTTTGATCAGAATGTAGTGGAAGGAGTCATACTTACCCAATACATCGTTTTGTTTCAGTTCATGTGTCTTTATATTAGCATCTGCTACCACTTTCAGCTGAAATGCATCCAAAATGACTTCTGGTCCCGAACAGTTGCGCATCAAAATTTCAAATTGACATATTATAGTTCGACTAAACTGGTCAAACTAAGTGCAGAATCAAGCTTTAGGATGTTATAAACCTACAAAACAATTGCCGATTCAACCGGACAATAGTAGTTCTTCTCAGGCAAGCTGGAACAGAGGAAGGTCTGTGTCCAATTCGCGCCGTAACGCAGATGTATATTCTCGCGACACCCACTCTTTTTCCTCCCAAAGGGTCAAAGCTTGCGGGATTTGCACAATTAAACGCTCTACTGATTGCGGACATCTAGTGGAAGACATAGAAAGTGTTTCCAGATCCATAGCTGGTTGGGAAGGGTGGGGGCGATGACGTCAAAGTTGCCCCAACTTTCAGGTTTCCAAAACTAGTTTTGGAGATTGCCTGCCCTGTGAGTTCTGCTATACTTACAGACATAATTCAAACGGTTTTAGAAGCTTTAGAGTGTTTTCTATCCAATAATAATTATTATATGCATATATTAGCAATTTTGGACAGATTTGTTTTCAGTTTACTATGGGCATGCAATTCATCCAAAGGGGGCAGTATTATGCCTAGCCTTACTTAACTCTCCGCCACGACTTCATCGTCGTTAACAGTTGGAGAAATGGCAGAGGAAGGCAAGCGAAAACAGTGTATTCAGTGTACAGTGTACACTTTGAGAAGTTGTATGAGAAGGAAATGCAAACTTTGTGAGGTGGATTTAAGTTACAGTAATGGTAGTACAATGCTTAACCTGTTGAAACTCCCCATCCCGGGTTCGGGATCGTGACTAAAGCCTCAGGCTCATTAGCATAACGCAACGTTAACGATTTCTGAAAATCGCAAATAAAATGAAAATAATGCGCCTGCTCTCAAGCTTAGCCTTTTCTTAACAACACTGTCATCTCAGATTTTCAAAATATGCTTTTGAACCATAGCAATTGACTAATTTGTGTAAGAGTATGCTAAGCTAGCTTAGCATTCTGAGTAGCATTTAGCACGCAACATTTTCACAAAAACCAGATAACCAAATAAATAAAATCATTTACCTTTGAAGAGCTTCAGATGTTTTCAATGAGGAGACTCTCAGTTACATACCAAATGCGCAGTTTTTTCTGAAAGCGTCTGTGTGTAGGAGAAATCGCTCCGTTTTGTACATCACATTTGGCTACCGAAACGAACCGAAAATTCAGTCACCTACAACGTCAAACTTTTTCCGAATTAACTCCATAATATCGACCGAAACATGGCAAACGTTGTTTGGAATCAATCCTCAAGGTGTTTTTTCACATATCTCTTCATTGATATATCGTTCGTGGAAGCCTGCATTCTTCTTAAATTTCATGGAAAAATACTTGCAGCAGACTTTTGCGCACCAATTTCGGCGCAGGACACCGGGCGGACACCTGTAAATGTGGTCTCTTATGGTCAATCTTCCAATGATATGCCTAAAAATACGTCACAATGCTGCAGACACCTTGGGGAAACGACAGAAAGGGCAGACTTACTCCTCTCGCATTCACAGCCATATAAGGAGACAATGGAAAACAGAGCCTCAAAAATCCTGCTCATTTCCTGGATGCTGTCTCATCTTGGTTTTGCCTGAAGCTCACGTTCTATGGCACGCACAGAAAATATCTTTGCAGTTCTGGAAACGTCAGAGTGTTTTCTTTCCAAAGCTACCAATTATATGCATAGTCAAGCATCTTTTTGTGACAAAATATCTTGTTTAAAACGGGAACGTTTTTCATCCAAAAATGAAATTGCGCCCCTAGAGTTTCAACAGGTTAACCATCGGCAAGGGACTCACCGTAAGACTCAACCCGTTGCTGGCAGCAGCGCGGCTGAGTTGTGAATTCACGTACAATTGTGTGAATTTTTCTCATCGTAACAGAAACTCGATACAAATCGTGCAGTTTAAACGCAAACTGTTTTTTTGGGGGTCACATCCCTTACACACACACACACACACACACACACACACACACACACACACACACACTACCAGAAGTATCTCCCATAGTGTAGCTTTTCTGCTACCAGTGTCAGAATCCACTCCACGTGAGTGCCTGACGAGCACTGAAGTGTATTTTTGTCCCCTGGTCATTGTGTGCAGAGCTATTGTACTCCTCCACCCCTGGTCGGTGAGCCAATTTTTAATTGCGGAAAGCATGTTGACGGCGACGGCGTGGCGTGTACACATTGCAGCTCTGATTGTAGCGCCGCCAAACAATGGCGCCATGATTTCAGCACCACTTGCATCCTGATTGCCTCACAGCTTCTTTTCAAGATACAAAAAAAATGAACATGTCTATCCCCTCCACTCTTGGCTGGCATAGCATCGGGTGTGTATGTGTGTGATTAAGTCAAGTGCTTGGTGATTCTAGAGCTCTGTATGCGGGCTTCGATTGGGGGGGAGGGGTCAGGGTTTTTGCTAATGGACTTTGGGTCAACTTCCTGAATAATCAGGCCACAATACCTCCTTAGCTCTCTTAGAATGAGCCATTTCCTCCCAGCTGTGTTGATCAAAATGCTAGCTAAAAAATAGCTTCACCATTAAAGTCTATGGGCACTGGAAACCTATACATTGAAGGCTTCCAAGGCTAATCATGGCAGACGTGTGGCAAACACTGGGGCCTAATGGAGCGATGGGCTGATTGTCTGATTGGCCGGTCACAGGCAGGAAGCAGCAGCTGACTGGATGGTCCCGTCTGGCACGGCTGGGCGGCCCGACGCCTGTGCCAACGCTGCACCTGCCGGGGGTGCCGTGACCCATGCTAATGATCCCACGCTCCACTCGGACAGGAGTGATGGATGACATGGCACCCCTCGCCAGGACGGAGTGTGCCGCCCTCACACCACACACACATGCCTCACACACACTACTTCACCCTACCGATTCAAACATGGCCCTGTGTCATATCTGACAGCTGCATTTTGATTCTCTTTTGAACTCTTGGCCCTGCCACTGGCAGCCATCTTGGTTTAACCACCTCGTCCTCATATGACTCCAGCCTCAAGTTCAGTCAGCATACTGTTTTCGTACTGATTTCCTTGTCTTCAATAGTCTCCCTTTCAAATTCAAAACTGAAGACCCCTTCTTTATGTTACCGTGTGTTTCTCTCACACATGCTAATTTTGCTAAAAGCCTGTGGTTTCTGTCAGGCTGGTCCTACCGAGGGAAAGTTAACCGTGGGGAACGTAGCTAGGCCCTGGGTTAATGAGGCTTCGCTGCACGCATCATCAACAGGAAAACATCAAGCACAGTGAGACAGACACTCCTGATGAATCTGTTTTGCTTCACATGCGATCCATAGGGTGCTTTAGTCACAGAACACAACATAACATATTTACTGACATGACAATCTATCTCATGGGAGACCAAAACACACTACAACAAAGCTACGCCCCTAACAAGCCACGCCTCTAAGTCTGCTAACAGGCTGCAGCCGCTGCAATTATTTAGCCCAAATGCATTTTGATTGTACTTGGCACATGCCAAAGTCACCTATATGCATTTAAATATATTTAAAGTCCTACATTATCGGACAAACAAACTTGCAACCAACGTTCAACAGGCAGAACTTAACATGTACTAGGTCATTCCAGGAATTGAGTGCCTTTTGATTCCCTTTAATATATTAAGTAGAAATTGTGCCCAAATATTGAATTTTAAAAGCCTGTTTTATTAAATAATGTGCCCGTTAATATAGACCACATTCAATCAATCTGATTTTGAGTATGAATGAAGACTTGCTAAAGTGCCAGCATTTTTGCCGTGCCCCTCCATGCACCCTCTGTGACTCCTAGGAAGATTTTAACCCACTATCCCCCCAAAAGACTCAGTTTTCACCCTCATTATTTCATGTCATTAGTGATTAAGTCCCTCATTTTAAGGTCAACCCCGTTACGTGAACTGAACTCTCGTTTTGATATGGGGAAATTATTATTTTTTAAATATTTATTTCAAAAGAAATATTGAACATTTCGGTTCTACTCTCTGTGGCCATTTTCTGGTGTTTTTTGGTGGAGAAAAGGAGCGGGTCGAGCATAACACACAACCCAGTTACCCCTAGATAGACAGGCTAGAATTTATTTTCATGTTTTTGTGAATCTTGCATTCAATTGCCCCTTGCTGTTGCACACTGCAATTTTTCATGTCACCTATCACAAGGGGATTCATGCCTTATTTAACTAGTAACTACCAGTTGGAGGGCCGTTCAAGTAAATTCCAACTTCCCACTTGGTTACGAACGCACCCTAACACTACTAACCATCCACTGTACAATACCACCCATTGGAAGCACCAGACCTACGCTTTGACATAATGTTGAGCATTGTACGATGTATAGTTTTTATTTAAATCAATTCCAAATTTTATTTAAAAATTATATATTTGTTTTATTATTTAATTAAGCTGAAGAGAGGTGTTTTTACCTCTTGAGATGGGAAAACTCGTTTTTTATTGAGCTGAACGTGTGCTGTTTATGACAGGATGCTAAAATGTTGTGAAATAAAAATACACCTTTTACTCAGATCACAATTTAAAATTATATCACTGCCAAAGTTAAAAATGAATTCCACTGATCAATACATAAAGATTAATTCAAGAAGCCAAATTAGAACCACTTTGGCCACCCTATAGACTTCATGTCATAGCCATGCATTTCTGGAATACTGTCAAGGGTGACATGCATTTGAGCAAAGTTTCAAATGTATGTACATCCATCTCTGGAATAGATTTTAATGCATGACGTGCATTTTAGCAAAGATGAAAATGTTCTGCACGTATTTAAAATACATTTTACTTGACGATAAATATGATTTTTTTTCCTTTCATATTGGTGTGTGTTTGTGATGGAAGGGTGCAAGATCCAATTAAACAGAAGTCATTATGGGAGAGGTACAATTTAATTAAAGTTGGACATTTGGGCCCAATAAACAGAAGCATCCATTCATCATCTCCTCCATCAATTAGGGAGCAGGGTGGGTTACTGGCTGAGCACAGGCCAGGCTGGATAGGGGCTGTAGACCGCTGAACAGGGGCATCTTCCACCCCATTTACCAATGACCATCTATTAAATATCATCGGACTGGGTTAGGAGTGTGGTGAATCTGCCCCTAGACACAGATATAAGACCAATTGAGTGTGTTGTTGTGTAACTGTCGTGGTTAAGAGTTGGGTAGGGTAAACTGATTCTAGATCTGTGCCTTCAAGAGGGACCCGTGTAAAAGCATCATTTACGTTAAAGCATAAGGCTCTAAAAGATGGCACAGTACATTGTGTGCTACTTTTCATTGTCACTCTCACACCTCGAACAACAACACATTTGATTCACCATAGCAACTGCTTATCCATATGCTACAAATATGCTAATATCCTAACAAAAACCCACATATCAACCTCAAGGCGTTAGAATTTCATTAGGGTAGAGTGGAAACTCTACGTAAGTCGATCGTCTGCATTATTTGTGCGGAAGCGCAGAAGCAGCCCAGGGGTTGAGTGAATGATAAATTGCAGGTAAGGAACCTATTGGGTAGGTGGATATGGCAAGGGAGAGAAGTCAGCAGAGTAGTGGAGGAGGAGAGGGGGCAGGCAGGCAGGCAAGGTGGGAGGATGATTCAGTTTCTCCATGCTGTGGCGAAGAGGTGGCAGATCTGAAAGAGAGAGAGTTCTCCCGTAGTGTTTGTACAGCTGATTTCCGAGGGGTGAGCTCCATATCTACATTTAGCTCAAAGTTTTTCCCGGGGACAGATCTCAAGTTTACCTTCCGTGAACACTTTGATGACTCCCTTTTATTTGTGAACTTCAGCTGCACAGCTCCTGTTACATCAATGAATGCTTTCTGAGGGGGAAACGTGGAGTAAGGGGAGGGACTGTGTCATATTTCCGACTCTTGGAAACATGCTTGTTGTCTTCAATGCGTTAATTAGTTATCTCTTTGTTGATGGAGATGTTTTTTTTTGTCGCACCTTTTGTAGTTTTTACATTTGCTTCGGTTTGAACAGAAAGGAGAAAGCACGCAAAGCGTTTTATTTGTGGACGGCGGAAATCATTTGCATAATACAGATGAACTAAGTCCTCTTCAATTATTAAGCTTTTGAGTACTGTATTATTTTGGGTATGTTAACGCTTAGAATTATTAAAGCATGGGGTATTGCTGTGTGCCAAAAAATAGAAAACATAAAAATATGTCTTTAATCCCGAGTGGCGCAGCGGTCTAAGGCACTGTATCTCAGTGCAAGAGGTCGTCACTACAGTCCCTGATTCGAATTCAGACAGGTCTGTGAGAGCAAGAAATCTTGCTTGTTTGTAGGTGACCAAATACTTATTTTCCACCATAATTTGCAAATAAATTCACAAAAAATCCTACAATGTGATTTTCTGGATTTTTTTTCTTCTAAATTTGTCTGTCATAGTTGAAGTGTACCTATGATGAAAATTAAAGGCCTCTCTCATCTTTTTAAGTGGGAGAACTTGCACAATTGGTGGCTGACTAAATACTTGCCCCACTGTATAATAGTGAACCATCAAAACTATTAAATAGCACATATGGAATCATGTAGTAACCAAAAAAAGTGTTATCCCTTCTATTTATCTTGTCGGTCAATTTGACCCATTTCCACTTTTGAGATGTCTAAAATACTCGTCAACCTTTCTTTTTCTCCATGAACTTATATTACTTTTCCTCATTTAGGGTCATGAACCTAAAGTTTGGACACACCTAATCATTCAAGGGATTTTCTTTATCTTTACTATTTTCTACATTGTAGAATAATAGCGAAGACATCAAAACTATGAAATAATACATATGGAATCATGTAGTAACCAAAAAAGTATTAAACAAATCTAAATATATTTTATATGTGAGATTCTTCAAAGTAGCTACCCTTTGCTTCGATGACAGCTTTGCACACTTCTGTTAATTGAAATGCATTCCAGGTGACTACCCTATGAACCTGGTTGAGAGAATGCCAAGAGTCTGCAAAGCTGTCTATGTGTGCAGTTTGGAGATGATTGAAGTTAGTTATCTTAGCACAATTGCTGGAAGTCTCCCAGTACAGTAGCTGCAGATCTAAACATTGTATCTGTCTCAATGGTGCTGCCCATGTGCTCACAGATGCCATAATGAGACAGATACAATGCTGCAAACTCTGTACATTTCTATGCCAAATGGGACAGAGAATGAGGAAGTGGATAGAATCTTGTTTCTTTTGATAATCTGTTAAATTAACACATTTATAAAAGATAGATTTCTATGTATAGCTTCGTAAGAATATAAATTACCAACCACCCAGTTTTGGAGTAGTTCAAAGGTCTATTTCTCTGTTTTTGAGAGGAGCTGGCTACTGTGGGAGATTTCAAGTAATTGCGCTAAGCTAACGATAATCACCTCCAAACTGCACACAAGACATAAAAATGGTTTCAATGAGTTCATCTGACTCTGGGTAAGTAGAAAAACATCCATGTCAGTGTTTGGAATCATATTCACCATTCTTTCTGCCATGAGTCATTGATAAGTCATATTCTATTTAAAGCAATATCGATGAACAAAATTTAACCAATTATTGAGGTCACTTTTAGGATCCGATCTGTCTTTTTTTCTCCAAATTCCTCCCGGGGAAGGCCTCTCCTTTGTATCATCTACAGTACTTTCAAGAAACAACAAAGTAGACATGTTGCCTAACACTGAATGCAATTAGAATATATATATATATATATATATATATATATATATATATATATATATATTTTTTTTTTTACCTTTATTTAACCAGGCAAGTCAGTTAAGAACAAATTCTTATTTTCAATGACGGCCTGGGTTAAATGCCTGTTCAGGGGCAGAATGACAGATTTGTACCTTGTCAGTTCGGGGGTTTGAACTCTCAACCTTCCGGTTACTAGTCCAACGCTCTAACCACTAGGCTACCCTGCCGCCGAGTAAATATATGGCATGTGAAAATATATATTTTCTGGAATACATTTAAAAGCAATTCATGCATTTAACAGAACAAAACTAATGTTCTGAGTACATGTTGCATGATGAAAATACATATCCATAATATAATTTTTTTGTAGTGAGTTGTGAGATTTACATATCTTATTGAAATATATGATCATATATTTTTAAATGTATGCCACGTTTATATATGGGTTCTAAATATATGATCGTATATTTTTCAATATACAGTTGAAGTTGGACGTTTACATACACTTAGGTTGGAGTCATTGACTTTAGAAGCTTCTGATAGGCTAATTGACATTATTTGAGTCAATTGGAGGTGTACCTGTGGATGTATTTCAAGGCCTACCTTCAAACACAGTGGCTCTTTGTTTGACAACATGGGAAAATCAAAAGAAATCCTCAGAAAAAAATTGTAGACCTCCACAAGTCTGGTTCATCCTTGGGAGCAATTGCCTAATGCCTGAAGGTACCACATTCATCTGTACAAACAATAGTACGCAAGTATAAACACCATGGAACTACACAGCTGTCATACAGCTCAGGAAGTTATGTCACAAAGAGATGAACGTACTTTGGTGCGAAAAGTATCCCGGAACAACAGCAAAGGACCCTGTGAAGATGCTGGAGGAAACAGGTACAAAACTATATCTATATCCACAGTTAAACGAGTCCTATATCAACATAACCTGAAAGGCCAGTCAGCAAGGAAGAAGCCACTGCTCCAAAACCGCCATAAAAAAAGCCAGACTACGGTTTGCAACTGCACATGGGGACAAAGATCGTACTTTTTGGAGAAATGTTCTCTGGTCTGATGAAACAAAAATATAACTGTTTCGCTATAATGACCATCATTATATTTGGAGGAAAAAGGGGGAGGCTTGCAAGCCGAAGAACACCATCCCAACCATGAAGCACGGGGATGGCAGCATCATGTGTTGGGGGTGCTTTTCTGCAGGAGGGACTGGTGCACTTCACAAAATAGATGGCTTCATGAGGCAGGAAAAGTATGTGGATATATTGAAGCAACATCTCAAGACATCAGTCAGGAAGTTAAAGCTTGGTCGCAAATGAGACTTTCAAATGGACAATGACCCACCCCAAGCATACTTCACTTCCAAAGTTGTGGCAAAATGGCCTAAATTCAATAAAGTCAAGGTATTGGAGGGGACATCACAAAGCCTTGACCTCAATCCCATAGAGCATTGGTGGGCAGAACTGAAAAGGCGTGTGCAAGCAAGGAGGCCGACAAATCTGACTCAGTTACACCAACTCTGTCTTGAGGAATGGGCCAAAATTCAACCAACTTATTGTGGGAAGCTTGTGGGAGGCTACCCGAAACGTTTGACCCAAGTTAAACAATTTAAAGGCAATGCTACAAAATACTAATTGAGTGTATGTAAACTTCTGACCCACTGGGAATGTGAAATAAATGTTTTTAAATAAATAATTCTCTCTACTATTATTCTGACATTTCACATTCTACAAATAAAGTGGTGATCCTAACTGACCTAAGACAGGAATTTTTTACTAGGATTAAATGTCAGGAATTGTGAAAAACTGAGTTTAAATGTATTTGGCTAAGGTGTATGTAAACTTCCTACATCAACTGTATGTCTCATTCTTTAATATATGGCCATGTTTTACTTTAACGGATGGGATAGCTGTGTAGTTTTATGTCTCTGTTGATTATTTATATCCCACGGACATCTGAACTCTGTGTCTCCTCTCTTAGATTCCATATTTGGATCTCACTCATGACTGTGTGTGTCAAAAGTTGTCTATGCAGTTGATTGACATCGCATGCCAGAAGGAACATTTTGGGTCTTTTATTTTGCCTTCTAAGTGTCCTGACAGAGTCGCTAAACAGTTACCGCTGACACTATTGGAAATTGAAAAAAAAAGAAGCTCTGTCGAGGCCTCCTTAATTTGCTTGGGGAGTTCCATGTGGCCAAAGACCAAAGAGATGTGGGAAAGGAAATAAGAGAACCACATCACTTGGACCCTCAAAAAAAAAAAAAAAAAAAAAAAAAAAAAAAAAAAATGCAGACATATCCCTTTTTCTATTATACTTAGCATTTTTGGGAGTACACCCAGACCTTCTAAGTTGGGCAACCTAGTGGTGCATTGTTAATTGTGGTTATGAGGCAATAAATGGAGAATAGACTCGAGTCAGCACAGTCCATAACTCATTGTAAAGGAGACTCGTTGGCCTGTAGTACGGTACAGAGAGAGAAGCCTGGGGCGCCGTGGTGTTATTACTGGGGTTTACAGGTGGTCGAACTCGGCAAGGGATTGGACTGCGCTACACACACACGCGCACGTTGATCCCCCGCCAACCCCTATGCTCACTGCAGAGGTAATTCATCAAAGCTAATCACTGACAGTTATATGGCTAAAGTTTCCAATTAGTTTTCATTTAGCTTTTGAATCTTAAGAGTGAGCTAGACTAATATTATACTCTCTGGGCCAGATGTGCATAGACTCCTAGTATGCTGTAATTGGAGTAGTGCATAGGTGCATAGGCCTGTATAGGATTGTGAAAGACCAGCTGATTGGTAACCTGCTGATGAGAATGGTGAAACATACAGTTTGCTGATAACATATATATGGCATTTACTATGCTCACTTGCTGGCCAAAGAATCACCTATGGATCTCAGAAAATACATTATAACTTAGTCCCGTTTAAACCTACCGTAGATTTTCTGTCAAGTCAAGGTGTTCAGTATCTCTGCCAGCTGCTAAAAAAACATACTCTATGTAGTACTCTGCAATTCCCACTTAGTACAGCACGGTTGGTCTCTGTTCACTCTCCCTTTAATTCTGGGAAAGACTGGTTATATTTTGTCAGGGATAAAAGCACATTGATTTGGCTGCTCTCCTCTAAACCCCCCAAATAATGTGAAAAGACAGTCCTAATAATGGTCTGCTCTTCAGTAAGACAGGATTAAAGGTTAAAACTGACTTGAACAGATACAGTCCTGTGTGGGCCTGAATGGGAATTCATTTAAAAGATACAGCAATTGATTATGTGCTTAAGAATGGAACACATGTCATTATAACTCAACCTGACACAGGTTTGTGTACATTGCTGTGTTCATTTCTCTGTCCATGTCGTGCTGCTAATCATAAACTGTCACTCATCTGTAATACAGGCAGGAAGCAGAAGGATGAGGTTAGTAAAAAGGAGGGACTTGTGTGTGTGAAGTTGTTGTTGCAGATTGGGGTGTGTGGGTTCCTTACGTCACCCCCCCCCCCCTGCTTCGTGCCGGCTCTAATTGGCCTGTGTCGGTTCATTGGGCTCATTAAGCCTAACGGCACATTTCCCTCCACCGCCGTCATGACAACGGCCGCGCGGTTGTTAGGTCGGCTGTCTTGTTGTTTCCGTCAATCTGTCTGTCTGTACATCTGTTTTGTCGGTCTATAAGTCCTGTCCGCCTGTTTCTCGTACTGTTAGTTAACATGCTGTTAGTTGGTAAACTCCTTACAGGACATATGCTTCCGGTGGACTTCTAACTACGTAAATGTAGACGTAGGATGATTACTACAAAGCCTGTGTGTGTTTGTGAGTCGAAACACAGCAAGTGAATAACCAAGCAGTTCTGAGATGAGCTGGCTTCTGTCTGCTGTCTGCCTTGTGTCTCTGTTTTTGCCTTAAAAACTCCCATAAAAGCTGTTTGCCTCAAACTGTAGTCAAGCCAGCCATCCACCTGTCTCAATGGTTGGTACAAAAGAGCTCTCTGTATACACAGAGCTAAGCAGCCTGTCATCGGGAGGGCTCACCCTGGAGATTAAGAGTGTGTTTGTGTGTTTTTGCACACGTGGGTGTGTGTTCACACCCATCTTTCTGTATGTACGAGAGTGTGTACCTATGTGCTTGTGCGCATGTGTTCGGTATGCATGTGGGCCACCAAAGCATCGTGTTTTGGCCCCAGCCACCCTGAGCCCCAGATGACAGAATAGTAAACCAGAAGTTCAACAGGAGCATCTCCATTGATTTCAATACGCCCTCTCCTGCTGCGGTATTAACGGGGTCACATTGTGAAGGAAGCTCCTTTGTTGTGCAATAAAACAGCTCCTCCTGCCTGTATCAAGGCTCACGATTCAGAGGAAGACAATGGGCAGAATCCATCCAGATAGTCCCCAAAAGCCAATACAGGCCATGGGCTCCAGAGACATTGGAACACTGATACAATGAATCCAACTTTCCCCCAATATTAATAGGGAATTTATATTCCTTCTTCCGCCAGAGGCTCAGAGAGGATACTGTAACAAAGCCATTTTTATGTGTCTGTTGGGTCAGTGTTCTTTGGCTTATTTGTCTGTTTGTCGATAAGGCTGTGTCCATTTTAGAGTCAATGGTCAGGCCTCCCTGCTGTAAAGGAGATATTATCATAGCTTGGACACTTATCTCCAGATGCCTTTTATTGCAATGGGTGCAATTTGTTATGACCCAGTTAGTGTTTCTGGACTTCTAAGGCCATTTTCTTAGTGAGAGTGAAAACATTGTGTATGTTGTAAGATTGAGTGGTACTCTATTTCGTCTGGACTTGACTGTCACGTCTTTCCGAGTTCTTCTTTTCCCATTATAGATCTGTCCAATTCTAAATATACAATTGTGATTACTCTAATGGGTATAATGGGTACAAAAATATGATGTCCCCTACTCCTATGTGCAATGAAGTGTTTACTCTCAACTTCCGGAAGACCGGAAGGCTTGATGTCTAGTTCTATTTGACTATATGCACTAAAAAGGAATGTATTGAAGATGGCTGTGAATGTTGAACACAAATATGGAAACAGTGTGTTCTTTCAAATTAAAATCTCCACGTATACAGTGCATTCCGATAGCATTCAGAACCCTTGTCTTTTTCTCATTTTGTTACATTACAGCCTTATTCTAAAATGGATTAAATTGTTGTTGTTTTTCTCATCACATGGCAATGCAAAAACAGGTTTTTAGACATTTTTGCAAATGTATATAAACAAAAAAAACTGATATCACATTGACATAAGTATTCAGACCATTTAATCAGGACTTTGTTGAAGCACCTTTGGTAGAGATTACAGCCTTGAGTCTTCTTGGGTATGACGCTACAAGCTCGGCACCTGTATTTGGGGAGTTTCTCCCATTCTTCTCTGCAGTACCTCTTAAGCTCTGTCAGGTTGGATGGGGATCATCGCTGCACAGCTATTTTCAGTTCTCTCCAGAGATGTTCGATGGGGTTCAAGTCCGGGCTCTGGCTGGGACATTCAGAGACTTGTCCTGAAGCCACTCCTGTGTTGTCTTGGCTGAGTGCTTAGGGTCGTTGTCCTATTGGAAAGTGAACCTTCGCCCCAGTTAGAGGTCCTGAGCGCTCTGGAGCAGGTTTTCATGAATAGTCCTGACTAGTCTCCCATACCCTGCCACTGAAAATCATCCCCACAGCATGATGCTGCCACCACCATGCTTCACCGTAGGGATGGGTGCCATGTTTCCTCTAGATATGACGCTTGGCATTCAGGCCAAAGACTTCAATCTTCATTTAATCAAACCAGAGAATCTTGTTTCTCATGGTCTGAGAGTCCGTTAGGTGCCTTTTGGCAAACTCCAAGTGGGCTGTCATGTGACTTTTACTGAGGAGTGGCTTCCGTCTGGCCACTCTACCATAAAGGCCTGATTGGTGGAGTGCTGCAGAGATGGTTGTCCTTCTAAAAGGATCTCCCATCACCACAGAGGAATTCTGAAGCTCTATCAGAGTGACCATCAGTTTCTTGGTCACCTTCTCCCCCGATTTCTCAGTTTGGGTGGTCGGCCCGATCTAGGAAGAGTGTTGGTGGTTCCAAACTTCCTCCATTTAAGAATGATGAAGGCCACTGTGTTCTTGGGTACCATCAATGCTGCAAACATTTTTTGGTACCATTCTCCAGATCTGTGCCTCGACACAATTCCGTCTCGGAGCTCTACGGACAATTCCTTCGACCTCGTGGCTTGGCTTTTGCTCCTACATGCACTGTCAACTGTGTGACCTTAATATAAAAAAAAATAAAAAAAATATCCCATTTAGCAGACGCTTTTGTCCAAAGCGACTTACAAGTCGGCTGGGGCCACTACTTTTGCATATGGGTGGCCCCAGTGGGAATCGAACCCACGACGCTTGGCGTTGCAAGCGCCATGCTCTACCGACTGAGCCACACAGGACCCTATATAGAGGTGTGTGCCTTTCCAAATTAAGCCCAATCAATTGAATTTACCACAGATGGAGTCCAATCAAGTTACAGAAACATCTCAAGGAAGATCAATGGAAACAGGATACGCCTGAGCTCAATTTTGTATCTGTTTTTTATGTTTAATACACTTGCAAAATATTTAAAAAAAAATGTTTTCACTTTGTCATTATGGGGTACTGTGTGTAGATTTATTAGGATATGTTTATATTTAATTCATGTTAGATTGTTGTAACGTAACAAATTGTGGAAGAAGTCAAATGGTCTGAATACTTTCCAAATGCACTGTACTGTATATTAACATAGTATTTTTTTGTGGCCCTCAGGGGTGTGTCTATGTACCAATGTAATTGTCATTATTTAGTTCTTGTCCCCAGTAGGGATTTATAGCGACTATTGGATAGGCACTAATCCCAGACGACTTTATGTAGCTTCCGCCTCCGATAAAGATTTATGTTGTTAGCGCCTTACATTATACTCGGCTGACTCCGTTTCACTCCAGTCTACTACCTCGGCAGTAAAACGGCTGTGCCAGCTCTCTTCATGTATAAAGGCTTGAGTACTCTGAGTCTCGGACTGCCCTCTCCGTCTCGCTCCACCTCCCCACAGCACAACTTTAATCAATAAGGTGCTAGTGGTTAGCAACCCTAGCAGCCTAGCTCGGGCCCCCATCCAGCTCACTGAATTAGCCTTGTTGAATATTTAACAGCTCTGCAAAGGCTCTGCCCAGGTGGGCATAATGTACTGTTAGTATATGTCCCTAGCTCAATAGCTCTCAAGCTCTGGCCATGGGACCTGTGCCCCATGCTATGGTTTGAATTACAACATAAGAAAGCATGATTCCACCATGAGAATTGAATTATCAATGTGTCCCACACCTTCATCCCCCCCCCCCTATAAGTGTCAGAGAAATCGACGTTGTGCACCCCCATGAGTAATACGTCATTCTGATTCAGCTTCTGATAATCTATCTCAGCAAAAAAACATGAACGATCTGAACTTAATTAGCAATCCGTATTAATGTTGATGTAGTGCTTTTTATTCAAATGAATCATGGAGGACGGCAGGGCCCCGTCCCGGGGAGGGAATTTTCTGCTCTTCACCAGGAAATTGATGATGAATTACTCAGTTTATCAAGTCACACCCCCCCCCCAAAAAAAAAAAAAAACGCTCACAAGACAGTTTCCTAAGGTTTGATTGCTGGTAATGTTAAGGTGATTTTTCTCCTTTTTCTCAGTGAAGAAACACTCCTCCAGTTTGTCTTGGTAGGAGTGAGGCGTAATGTATTTCACTTAACATCTCACTGACTAGACTAACCGGGTGACAGGAGGAGGGGAAGGAAGGAAGAGTGGTGTTAGAGAGAGGAAAGAGACAGTATTTATATCCAGTCCCACATTGCCTCGGCAACAGATTTGAGATAGACGCGGATTAATCAAGTTTGACCACCACTTAATGTGGGATGTGGATTTCGATTATCAAGAGTTACTTCCCATATTGAGTCTGTATTCGCTTGAATTCAAGAATAAGTTGCCCATAGTTACAGATCTAGAATCAGCTTAGCCTTAATAAAACATCAGGAAGGAGGATTTAAAACTGACCTGACATCACCACCCTGGGGCAACTTCATGCTATAGTGAATGGCTATGTGAGAAACACAGGAGCGAGCAAGTGAAATAAAAAGCATTGGACATTCATTAAACACAGCTATTATGTGTGAGATTGATGGCAGAGAGGGAGAAATGGAGGGAGAGCGAAACAGAAAAGAAAAAGAGGCAATTAGATGAAACGGTGAAGAAAAGCACACATGGGGGGGGGGGGGAACTATTGGGAGACTTCGTTTCTCTGTTGGTCATCCGTCATGCAAGCACATTGCCGGGGCGTGAATGGCGTACGGGAGGAGGATGGATAGAGGTAGAGCGGGGAAGGGGTGGGGGGGTTAAGAGGTGGGAGGGAAAGAGTGATAAACAGTTGGTCCATCCCATCAAGGATAGCTTCTAACCTGTGCGACAATGAGGTCCATCCATCGTGTGGGGCAGCTGTGCTCTGCTACACCCAGACGGCACACGGTTTCTGCCACAAGGGCAACTGAGAGGCTGGAGTATAGTAGTATGTTTGAGCTGAACACTACTAACTAACTCCAGTCCACTAGTAACTAACTAAACCACCTGTAGTGTCGGTGTGCATAGGGTTTCAAGTCTGGGGTTGGTGACAACCGCAGTACCCCCGACCTCATAAAGAGGGCTAATTGTGTTCGGATGTGTGAACACTTGTGGAACCATCTCCATCATCTTGACGGTATATGCTTTATGATATTGATGTTACAACTATTAGAGTTAACCCCTGTCTGGTACTGGATACCCCCTTCTCCCGTGACCTTCTCTCACTGCCCCGGCACCCACTTACATGCACACACTGCAGTCTCTGATCCTAAATGTAAATCTAGCCTGTGGATTCATCAGGAACTTGTATGCTTTTCAGATTTGTATTACTTGACCTTTGCTGTTGTTTATTGTAGCTTAATGTATTTGTGTTTGGCGCAGCCTCACAGATCTATAGATAGGAGTCTTGTAAAATGTTTTATGGTTACTTCTCAAGTTGTCTGCTACAGTAGGCAAACAATGAACATGTTGTTATTTTTTCTATTGTCTACTCTTGACAATGCATTAAGGGCCCGATGCCCCTTAAATGCGGGATATCTGTCTTTAAATATAAATCTCTGTGCATCCTTAAATCTTGTTTTCTCCTGTTGTTATAGACACCAATCTGCTATTGCTGGCTATCTGGATTGTATTTTATAATTATTATCACAATATGGCAAATCTGAATTTGTGCTTTGGGTGACCTGAACCTAGACTGGTTGACGTCCAACTCAAGAATCTATGTAATACCTGTAATCTCACACAGATTGTGACTTTTAATATAGATATAGATATATATTTTTTTGTGGGGGGGAGGCTTGCCTGTTTTGCTTGTGACGTGTAACATATCAGTTTGCAAACAATGTAAAAAATGTTTTTATTGACTTAATAAAGCCGCACTTTTTTGCTTTTTTGAGTCAGGCAGCTCCAAAATACAGGTGTTTCAGCCGAGCTCAGTGCTTTCTGTGGTAGGTGAGGCTAGCCAGCAGAAAATACAGAGCGTTGTGCCAGTTCTCTGTCACGATTGGCTCAGTTCTCTGTCATGATTGGCTCAGTTTTATGTCAATCATGAGACAGGACATCATCCCCAATTCTAAGGTTGGAGCTCAAATAATTTTGCCCATCGATATTAGAAGTGCCAGTCCAAGAAGGCTCAAGGTCATTGGCCACAGATAGAATGACATCAAATCACGTTATATCTACAGTAGCTTTGATTGGACTGATCATGTCAACATCTTACTTTCAAAGTAAGATAGCAAGCAGTCATCATCTGATGTCATCGATCTACTGGCAAATCCTTTTTAATCCTTGTCATATGAAGAGAAATAATGAAGAGAAATTATAGATAAAATGTATCGGTGCTCATCGGCCATTGTACACGAAGATGACACAAAAAGTAGGAAATCGCAAATTCAACAATGAGTCGTTTAGAAGGAATCAGTCACTAACTTCAAGCGCTGCAAAGAAACCACTAACGTTAGCCTGCTATTCAATGGAGTGGCTGTGGTTTTTTTCTCCAAGATCCCACCATAAATCCAGATGATGCCAGACTTTGATGACAAGGCTTGATGAAAAAATTTGCAAACACAAAGGACCGCCGCGCCACCTTCACAAGGTTAGTCCAAAAGCATATTGTACGCTGCTGCATAAATGATGTGATATGCCAGGAAGATATGTATACTGTAGCTAAGAAAGTAATACTAAGTGTATATTGTGTAATAAACTGTTAGTAGCACATGTGCCTCACCCTAATCATTTGGTCTATTTTCACCAACGCTGTATTTTGTTCGTGACCCGGTTTGTGCTTGTTTGGCTACTTTTTTTATACAGCTTTGACTGTGCTACTGATAGTGGTGGTGTCCCTTGACTTGCACGTGCAAATTCAGCACAGACAACATTCTATAATAGAACTGTGTTATTCAACGTGTCAAATTAAAAGCTTGACGTGTCAAATAGTGTTATATGACGTGCATGTTTTTGGGTACGCAAAGACCCAAAAGGTGTTCAATGTGCCTCAACCTCATAATTTTGCCTATTTTTACCTCTTAATTTTGCCACTGTTCTAACTTGGTGGTGCACAAATTGCCTATAACCTCTTTTAGAGAAATGCAATTGCCGTATATTGTAAGAGCTTTCATTGTCTGTTTATATGCCCCATTTATTTATCCTACGGTTCTGACTTGTACACTAAGAACGGCCCATGTTCTGCATTCTGTCGCTGTACATTTCAAAAGTGCTGAACAAAATAGTTATATTGACTATGTCCGTCGGTGCTTGCTCATTAACGTCTTCATCGAAATTACGGATGGCCTCTTATCCGCTTATGCCATAGTTTGTACATCTCAATTGTCAGTAGAAACCACATTTGTTGAAGCAAGTCTGCCATTAACTGTTTTCGCTGCCAGACAAGGCTCCGCTGAAACCACGTGTAGCAGTGGTAAGGTGTTGGGACTGCTGTTGGGACAGCTTTATGTAGACCCTAACCGTTTGTGGTCAACATCTGTCACCGTTATAGTGCAATTCATGTATTGTTTATTGTTGTGTTGTGGCTTTGCTGGCATGCATCCCACATGTTTGTTTTCCCCACCAAGATTGATATCGCCACTGCCTGGAATAGAGATCCCTGTTGTTGAATTAGCCTTTTTCTTACTTCAATAAACCCTTTCAAACAGTATAGAATTAAGGGCAGAGACAACCTTTGGTTCACAGACGAACTAACTGAAATCATAAGGAAACAGAATACTTTGTGGGCCAATGCAAAAAGGTCTGATTCAGCTGATGATTGGATGACTTTCAACTTCGGAATAAGGATGTGGCTATGACCCAAATGCTGAAAGCAGACCGGAACATCAAATATACTGCTGATAATCAGAATAATCCTTCCAAATTTTGGCAACAACTCCATAAACAACTGCTGATTGACCTACAGGTGGTAACTGAGAGAACCTCTATTCTGAACTCTTTTAATCAACATTCTCATGATGCAGGTGGATTATTTGCTACGGTCAAAGGTCAACATCAGCGCCCCCCCCCACCACTCCTTCTCTAGGTTCTCCTTCCTGCTGTTCTCTGTCTCAGAGGTGCGTTGTCCAAAATAATCCCCTGGCCCTGATCATCTAGATACCCGCCTACTCCAATTAGCAGCAGACATCATTGCTCTCCTTGAACATACATGTTTAACCTCACCCAAGAATGTAATGAAATCCCCAGGTTGTGGAAATTAGTATATTAAATACCTCTTCTGAATGGAGGTGATCCCACTCTACTGAATAACTATCGACCCATATCTAAATTGCCTATTCTGGCAACGGTATTGGAGTCCCTAGTCAATACGCAGCTTTAGGCCTATCTCCAGGACAACACTCTTGTTTTTGTTATACAATCAGGTTTCAGGTGTGGCCACAGCACTGTCACAGCAACTGTGAAGGTTTTGAATGATGTTCACTTGTGCCCTGGATAGGAAGCTGCATCGTTTATCTGCATTTATAGACTTGTCAAAGGCGTTTGACACTGTGGACCTCACTGTCTTGGTGCAGAGATTGAATTTTGTCGGGAATTGCTGGTCATGCTCTGGAGTGGTTTGTGAACTACCTGTAAAAATCGAGCCCCGTTTGTTAAGACAGACGGTTGTAAGTCAGACAATGTTGAGTTGTGCTCAGGTGTGCCTCAATGATACAGTACATCTTAGGTCTTCTGTGGTTTATTGTCTATATCAACAACATTGGGCAACACATTGAGACATCCGATGACAATTGTTATGTGGTTGACATTATTCTCTATTCAGGTGGCAGCAATTTGACTTTTGAAAAAGCTCAGAGAGCTTTAACTTCTTGAAACTCCCCATCCTGGATCCGGGTTTGTGACTAAAGCCTCAGGCTCATTAGCATAACGCAACGTTAACGATTTCTGAAAATCGCAAATAAAATGAAAATAATGCGTCTGCTCTCAAGCTTAGCCTTTTCTTAACAACACTGTCATCTCAGATTTTCAAAATATGCTTTTGAACCATAGAAATTGACTAATTTGTGTAAGAGTATGCAAAGCTAGCATAGCATTTTGAGTAGCATTTAGCACGCAACATTTTCACAAAAACCAGATAACCAAATAAATAAAATCATTTACCTTTTGAAGAGCTTCTGATGTTTTCAATGAGGAGACTCAGTTACATACCAAATGCGCAGTTTTTCCTGAAAGCGTCTGTGTGTAGGAGAAATCGTTCCGTTTTCTACATTGCGTCTGGCTACCGAAACGAACCGAAAATTCAGTCACCTACAACGTCAAACTTTTTCCGGATTAACTACATAATATCGACCGAAACATGGCAAACGTTGTTTGGAATCAATCCTCAAGGTGTTTCTTCACATATCTCTTCATTGATATGCAGTTCGTGGAAGCTTGCTTTCCTCTCTGTATCCCAAGGAAAAATACTGGCAGGTGACTTTGCGCACCAAGCGCAGGACACCGGGCGGACACCTGGTAAATGTGGTCTCTTATGGTCAATATTCCAATGATCTGCCTACAAATACGTCACAATGCTGCAGACACCTTGGGGAAACGACAGAAAGGGCAGGCTCATTCCTCTCGCATTCACAGCCATATAAGGAGACAATGGAAAACAGAGCCTCAAAAATCCTGTTAATTTCCTGGATGCCATCTCATCTTGGTTTTGCCTGAAGCTCACGTTCTAGGGCACGCACAGAGAATATCTTGGTAGTTTTGGACACGTCAGAGTGTTTTCTTTCGAAAGCTATCAATTATATGCATAGTCGAGCATCTTTTTGTGACAAAATATCTTGTTTAAAACAGGAACGTTTTTCATCCAAAAATGAAATAGCGCCCCCATAGATGTAAGAGGTTAAAACATCATTCTAAGGAATCTGTACGATTTAAAGCTTTTTCTGAATCCCTCAAACAAAATGTATGGTATTTTCAAATGCTCAACACTCTGAAAACCATGTCATTACTACCTTGGAAGGACATTCCATAGAGCAAGTCAAACGTGCAAATATCTGGGAGTTTGGAGTGGAGGGGTGAGAGGTTCAGCTTCACCACCCGTGTAGAGAACCCTGTCAGGGTTTTATTACCGGCACCAAGCTTGTTTTTCCTTTGCCGCCAGATAATAGTTCAATCGTTATATTTGCCTCTCTGTATTAGACGATGGTGATGCTTTCTATGTGCGAGCCTCAAGCTTTACACTAAAGGCTCTTGTCTGTATGGTATCATGCGGCCCTTAGTTTTGTCACCAATCAGAGACGTCTAACTCACCATCGTGACCTCCACAGTGCTCTCGGGTGGACCTCACTAGCAACATGCAGGCTCAAACACGGCTACATTCTTATTTACATGGGGGGGTGTACAAAATATTAGGAACACCTTAGTTGCGCCCCCTTTTTGCCCTCAGAACAGCCTTAATTCTTCAGCGCATGAACTTTATAAGGTGTCAAAGGCATTTCCACAGGGATGCTGGCCCATGTGGACTCCACTGCTTCACATATTTGTGTCAAGTTGGCTGGATGTCCTTTGGGTGGTGGACCATTCTTGACACACACGGGAAACTGTTGATTGTGGAAAAACCCAGCAGCATTGCAGTTCTTGACACACTCAAACGTGTGCGCCTGGCACCTACTACCATACCCCGTTCAAAGGCACTTATCTTTTGTCTTGCCCATTCACCCTATGCACACATACATAATCCATGTCTGAATTGTCTCAAGGATTAAAAATCCTTCATTAACCTGTCTCCTCCCCTTCATCTACACTGATTGAAGTGGATTTAGCGGGTGACATCGTTAAAGGGGTCATAGGTCATGTAATATGTCATGGTAAGAGCTTCGAATGGTTTGTACACCGAGTGTGTAAGGGCATTTTATTTATCTTCTCTTCTAGCTCGAAATGAAAAACCCATACAAGCTCAGATTTCAGTCTTGTTTCATGCTGAGTCACGAAAATTAGAACCGAGCATAGAAAAGGTCCTTTCGTTACTCAGCCCCCTGGTCTTGGAATTCCCTCAAAGCCAACCTAAAACTACAGGACCTGGTGTCCCTGGTGAACTTGGTAAAAACTCTGTCTGTGCCCTTGAGCAAGGCACTTAACCTTAATCGCTCTGGATGCGCGTGTCTGCTAAATTATTAACATGTCCCTAGTGTGTGTTGCCTTCTGTAAGGAAGCGTGTTGTTTTACTTCACACACCCCACACACGTCCCTGTACACACACAGACGAAGGAGTAGCGTGGTTTGCATACCGCAGGACATCCCTTTATCTACACACTCCTGATGCACACCCAGCTGTGTGTTAAATGGGTCAGCCATTGAGAGAGTGTGTGTGTGTGTGTTTGCCTCCTGTGTGTGTGTGTGTGTGTGTGTTTGCCTCCTGTGTGTGTGTGTGTGTGTGTGTGTCTGATTTTTTTGTGAGTGTACATGTCTACGTAAGCACGTGTGTGTGTGTGTGTGTGTGTGTTTTTGCATCTGCGTGTATCTGATTTTGTGTGAGTGGACATGTCTATGTAAGCACGTGTGTGTGTTTGTGTCTGTGTGTATGTGTGCCACTCTCCTTCGAGGAGCATAAATGCATGGGCCTGCTGGCAGATGTTGGTTGTGACGCTGCGAGGCTGTTCACACTTAATCATCTGGGTGCGTATCAGACTCCATGCTGCTGTTATGGATTAGTCTCTTCCAGCTATTGACTGCTGGCTGAACGTGAAGGCTGGAGAGACACTGATAAAAGACAGATGAGTCTGTGTGGCACGGCAGGGCTGGCTGTTTCACTATTGACTTCCACGTCGACTGGGGGAGCTGATGGGGGCCTTGTTAACAGGCCTGTACTGGGGGAGCTCACTTGGGTCTTGTTAACGGGCCTGAACTAGGGGAACTGACTTGGGTCTTGTTAACAGGCCTGAACTAGGGGAACTGACTTGGGTCTTGTTAACGGGCCTGAACTAGGGGAACTGACTTGGGTCTTGTTAACAGGCCTGAACTAGGGGAACTGACTTGGGTCTTGTTAACAGGCCTGAACTAGGGGAACTGACTTGGGTCTTGTTAACAGGCCTGAACTAGGGGAACTGACTTGGGTCTTGTTAACAGGCCTGAACTGACTTGGGTCTTGTTAACAGGCCTGAACTAGGGGAACTGACTTGGGTCTTGTTAACAGGCCTGAACTAGGGGAACTGACTTGGGTCTTGTTAACAGGCCTGAACTAGGGGAACTGACTTGGGTCTTGTTAACAGGCCTGTCCTGGGGGAGGTGGTACTTTAGATGCCCAAACATGTAGACACCCGCACACACACACGCGGACACACATACTCACGCACAGACACCTAGCATCCCATCCCTGTATTCTGCAGCTTTATTATACCACCTCTCTAAGTGGGTTTTTTTGCACTCCATTTGCAGGTTAATGTATTAATTAATTGAGGAGAAGGAAGTGGCTGTGTTTGGATCAAAGAGAGAGAGAGCAAGTTGGGAGGAGAAACTTTCAGAAAATGCATCCTTAGTTAGGCATTATAAAAAATGGATGAGAAACTACTTCTTCCTCTTTTCAATATCTGATTTAGCAGTAGTAAGGGAAATTAGAAAGGGGAGACTGATAGTGCGGTGGAGGAGTTAGGAGGGGGACTATAGCAACGGCAGTGGGGCGGTTGGTTGCCATGGAGATCGAAAGGCGGCCAATTAGCTGTCGTGTCTGTTGGCACTGTATACGTGCATAATTCAAAGATGGTTGGCGATTTGCATAAAAATGATTATTAAAAGTGCAATCATCGTTATCGGCATTATCGTCATCATCAGTAATGGCCTGATCAGACACTGTATGTGGGTAAGTAATAGGCATCTATATCATTGGCAACTTCTACCTTTCTGGTTTGGATATCACTGAATAGGCCAAAGTGTAGAGTAGAATCTCAGTGCTACCGTGATCCATCATATTGGGATTGGCAAACACTGATTCATTGTATTACATAGGTATCATTAAATAACAGTCAATAAGAGGCGTCCAGGTTTGAGGGAAGATTATTCAACCCAAAACCCAATAAAAGTAATATATTATTGGTCTTACTAGGCATGAATGGTGGGAAGGTCAAAAAAATACATGAGTTGACTTCATTATCTGTCTTATAGTTGCGACGTTGAAATGTACCTATTGTGGAAGACTGAATACGACCAAACGAGTTCCTGTTTGTCATGGCACTTTAACTAACTCAAATCAAGTAGATTCTTCTGTCTTTTGCCTCAGCATTGTTTAAGTAACTGTCCAATATGAATCTCATTTTGAAAGCTAATATTCTGTTAACTCGTCCTTGATTTGTAGTCGTGGTCAAAGCATAGAGAATAACCACGAATAACCCAAACTTGTTTTAGAAACAGACCGTTTCAACCCCCCAAAAATGTTGAAATTTGCTTGCAATGCGGCGGCATGTTCTGTGACCGAGGAAGCCGCGACTGTGATTTGTTGAAGACTAACGAGGACAATAGAAGAGACCAGAGTTCAGGAGTGCACGCTAAAAACAAGCTAGCTATGAAGCCAAGCAATCCGCAGTTATCAAGTAGGACAAAAGCCAAAGGACCCTTTTAGGTTCCAGATAGTGTGTTTTTTTTTATCGCATATTATTGTTGCAGGCTCTTCCCCAGTGAAGTTGTGCTTTAGGTTTGTATGTATGTATGTGTGCATGTCTGGGGGAGTCTCCTGAGTGTGCTGGGAGGCAGTGTGACAGCTGGCTGGGTACCTGCTGAGAAGTATCCCATATGGACTGCCCACTGCCTAGTCAACTACCTGTCTGCCACTACACACGCACACACACACACACACACACACACACACGTACACGCACACACACACTAAACATCCCCTAGTTCTGCCTAGGCCGAATGACATTATTGTATGCATTAAAGGCATGATTTTCCCATTATCATTATATATGCAGTGTTATTAAATAACTATTATATTGTGTGAGTTTCATTTGGGGCAAATTATACAAAAAAATATATATATATGTATATTGTCCAAAGAGAATTAGTTAACATTATTTTACTGTACCCTTTGCATAATGTCGGTTAAGTATGATGTTACATCAGGTTAATACCTATTGAATGTACAGTATGTCAGTTGGAGGACATGGATCCCTGGACTCTACAGTCTATGATAGTGATGCTGACTAACCAGCTGATTCCTAACATTGTGGAGCTCACCACACTGCTCACTGCGCTGCCTCCAGTTTGGTGGGTGCTTGACTGGAGGTAGTGGTGGATGGGTGTGGAAGTCGCTTGTACACTGGGGGTGCTTTCCTCACTTTCCTCTGGCTATTTAAGATGGTGGTTGTTTTTGTTTTTTCATGTGCAAATGGAGTTTCACAGTATTTCCAATGCTACTGGGGTTGTCCCTATTGAGGGCATCCAATCACATACAGTATATTGTAATGGGATTAGATCGGGTGAGACAGCAGAAATGATGGCTTTGAGACGTGAAGGTAGCCTACTATAGTATGTGAAGAGAGGAGTGGGGAGGTAGCTAGAGACAGGATGGGGAGAAAATTATGTTAGTAACAGGAGTATCCCCCTGGGTGTCACTGGCATGGGATGTGCAGCTATCTACCTCTCTCCTTATCCCCCCTCTCTCTGTCTCTCTGCCTCTCTCTCTCTATTTTTCTTTCTCCTTCCATCTCTCTCTCCCGCCTCCTCCCCCTCGCTCTCTCCCTCGCTCTCTCTTTACTCTCGCTCTCCCTCACTTCACCTCCCCCTCGCTCTCCATCTCTCCACCTCTCTCTGCCTTTTCTCTCCACCCAGCTGCCGTGTGTCTGTTCCCTTCGTCATTCCTCCCTTGCATCATTCTCATCTCCACTCCTTGAAATCATCAGGCCCCCGTCTCCATGGAGATGCGGCTGTCTGTGCCAGTGGCTGCGTGGCCCGGGGTGGGCGACAGCCCTCGAGGACCAAGCCGTCCTCTCCCGTTACGCAGGGCAGACACGCAGCCCAGCACCAGCCTCTCTCTCACCACAGCTGGAAAGGCGGTAAACATGTATACAGCACACGCGTGTTTTGAATAGACGGTTTAAACAGATATGGGCTTCTTGACATCAAATGCATAATACATGTCTGATGTTTGATGGCGATGCTTGATGATATCACGCATGAGCAATTTAAATGCAGTGGGCGTGTCATTAAATAGAGTTTGAGGGCAGTATTTGGCATTAAATAGAGTTTGAGGGCAGTATTTGGCATTAAATAGAGTTTGAGAGGAGTATTTTGTATCAAAAGGCTGGCGCATTCCGACATGTTAGGTGTACTTCAAATTATAAGTCATTGAAGTTACTCTCCTCTAAAGTCATGTGGTGCCTTGTTCTACAGCTGCCAGGTTCTGTGGAGTGGAAATAGAAACGGGGCTGTTTTTTTTCCAGTGCTTCTGTCAGTGCTGCTAGCATTACTCGTTCACCCAACTGTTGTCGAGCCACCCACATAATTACCAGGCTTGGGCTCAATTCAGAATTCTGGAATTGACTCCCATTCGACTCATGAGTTTTAAATTCGAATTGTATTGACATCCACAGGAATATGTGGAATTAGAGATTGAGTGACAGGAAGTAGAATTGAATCAGTGCAATTCAAGGATATTCCACTCAGTGTTTGGCTTTCTTTTGAAGGCCTCAGGGTCAACTTGAGAGTTGCACTAATGTATTCGAAATGTAGTTTTTTCCCCATAATGCAAAAAAAAAAAAAGGTGATTTAATGAGATAGAGTAACTTTGAATATTCGCATACAGGTTTTATTTTCCTAGATCATTAATTTAATAGTTTTGCCTGAAATGTATTGTTTAATAAACAATATCATATGCATGTATACAGTATACCGACATGTTTGATGTTTTATGGGCACCTAATATAGAAAAGGCATTTGAATGTCATTGAATTTCACTGAATTCAATGATATTTTAATTAAGTTCAAATTTCAATTATGAATCCTGTTTACTACTTCAATTCAAATTCAATTCAAAAATGGAATTGGAATTTATGAGGCATTCTCAACTCAATTCTGAATTGAGCTCAACCCTGGTATCGGTGGACACTACAGGAATGATTTTGTTTTTGGGATTCAGTTTTACTGGAATTCTCTGATGCTGGGGTTAGGTTATCATATATTGTAAACAGATTTCACACACTCCCCTCCGTATTTATTTGGACAAGCTAAAGGGGGGGACCAGATACTCAAGCGCTGTCATTATTAAAACGACAAAACATATGTATGAAAATATCCTTTAAAAAAAAAAAGGTCGCCTCACGTAAACATTTGATCTCAAATTAAAAATGTTGGAGTATCGAGCCAAATTAAAGGTTTTAGCTTCACTGTCCAAATCAATCCTCAGGGGCGGGGTTGTACACGCACCAGGCTGAGATGTATTTACAGTGTTCCAACAATGCATTCATGCAATTGATTTTATTGACTCTAAATACAATTTCGAATAGCGATATGTACTGGACTGACATTCTTTTCCACGCCCAAACAATATATTAAATAATAACTCTATAAAAAATATATATACATATATTCCCGAGAAGGATATACTGTACACAGTAGATAATATACCTTTGACATCAATGGTGACATTATTTCTATACAGTACACAGACATACCGGTAATATATGCCACTCCTTGTCAACCTGTCTTCCCTAATGTTTCCTTTGACGTCAGACAGCAGTCACTTTGAATGGCTCTGTCTTCTCTTCCGCTGCTGTTTTATCTTCACTCATTCCGCCTCCCTCTGTTGCTCAGGTGAGTTTGCGGCAGTGTCAAGTGTGTCAAAGAGAGAGATGGAATGAGATGTATCTAAATATATATATAGAGAGAGAGAGAGAGAGAGGGAGGAAAAGGGAGGGGAGAGAGGGCGGGGGTGGGAATAGCGAGAGAGAGGGAGAGAGAGAGAGAGAGAGGAAAAGGGAGGGGAGAGAGGGCGGGGGTGGGAATAGCGAGAGAGGGAGAGAGAGAGCGAGAGAGAGAGAGAGAGGAAAAGAGAGGGCGGGGGTGGGAATAGCGAGAGAGAGGGAGAGAGAGGGAGAGAGGAAAAGAGAGGGCGGGGGTGGGAATAGCGAGAGAGAGAGAGAGAGAGAGAGAGAGAGGAAAAGAGAGGGCGGGGGTGGGAATAGCGAGAGAGAGAGAGGGAGAGAGAGAGAGAGACTCTTTTCAGGGAAAGCAATGTGGCACTAACGTCAATGAAAACTAACCTCCTCACCCAATGTCTGCTGCATCTGCGAGCTGTGTTTCATTTGCAGTGTTCGCCTCTGCGCTCCTACGTAGGCAGGCAGTCGGAAGTGCCGTGGCTGAGAGATAAGAGTTGGAGGTTGTTAACTTCTCTTGACGCCTTTAGGCAACATTAAAGCTTTCAAGTAATGTGTGGGCATAGTCTGATGTTAATGATGGGTTAAGGTTTCTATTATTGGATTGGTGTATGTTTTGACTTTGAGTTGGTCTTGGTCATGGTACCAATGCGGGTGGGTGTCGAAAGGTGTTCTTTAATGATAAATACAGTTTTACATTCGCATCCAAGTGTAATAATATTCAACATGGGTTTATGAAGGGCAGATTTGTTGAAATACTTTCATTTTTGAATTCATACAAAGAAGCATGAATCGGGGAGACTACAGCGTAATGGAACATCAAACCTTGACCCTTTTCATTTAACATGGACCCTTGACGTTCCACATCTTTTGTATGATGCACTTTCATGTGCTGCAACGCTGTGTACTAGTGGAAGGTTGCTGACGGGAGGACGGCTCAATAAAATAATGGCTTGAACAGAGCTAATGGAATGGCATCAAAACACATGGAACCCATGTACTTCATACCATTCCACTCGTTCTGCCCCAGCAAGCACCTCGAGCCTGTCCTCCCCAATTAAGGTGCCACCAACCTCCTGTGCTGTGTGCAGTATCTCCTTTCTTTCTTTCATGACAATGAACGTCTGTAGGGACAAGATGTTCTTGGACTCACGACTGTGCGCACCAGCCTTTCAGAGACCATTTTCTGTTCCCTGTGGACTGGCTTCTCAGAGGTGGACTTTTACATTCTGGCCACACACACACGCACACGCACGCACGCACACACTAATACTCACAGGAGCATTACTAGTGCTTGAGTCTATTTCCTGGACCATCCGTCATGACAGTCCTTCCCAGACACACTCTGCTCTATGAAACTGACCACTCTCAGGTTGCCTTGACTGCCCTGTGGACGTAACACACAACTGACAGGGTCACGCCTGTCAATACGTTCCTACGTGCTCTGTGTCGTGGAGGGGGGAGAAAATGACAGTTGTGTGTTATTTGTATGTGTGTGTGTGTGTGTGTGTGTGTGTGTCAGTGTCAGAGTCCTCGGTCACCTTGACCGTGGGCTCACCATACAGAGCTCTAGCAGAAATTGCTCTCTCTCTCTCTCTCTCTCCCCTCCATCTCGGTTCAGCCTGTATTGCGGTAGCACGATGGCCAGCTCATTATGTGCAGAGTGGTGCCATACACGTGACATACGGTGATATGCTCAGGTTATTGAGCATGGGAGAGGGAAATTCTTGAGAAATCAAGCGTGTCTAATTACTGGATTGTGTTACGTGATTAGAGAGAAAATAATGAGGATAGTTCATTAAGTGTGCTTATTAGATGTAGGCCGTGATGGGTGAGGAGGTCTTAATCGCGCTGGTCAGCTTGTTGGTATTGGCACCCATATGAAGTACAGAAGAGGTTTGTCATGGTATTGAGGTGGTCAATGGTACACATACACACACACACACACACACACACACTTCTAAGCCCACGTGTGTTAGTCATCTTTTCATTTTCTAATATATACTCTCCTGCCCAGTGGGTTGCCTTAAACCCCTGCGTTGCCATTTTACATATGTGTGTCTGCTCCTATTCCCCAATGTGCATATTTATGTATGTGTGTGTGTGGGCTCACGTGGGTCCAGTAAGCGGGTTCCCTACCCTTTACAGCGGTTGCCTTTGAAATCCTGTAATGGAAATCAACTGGGGGTCCGTCCCCTAAATAGCTCCCCCAGTGCTCTTACTCTGCTGCTGAAGGGCAGAATAGTTCCCACAAGCTATTATAATGTGCTCTCACTGTCTTTTTAAAACAGCATCCTTTGGATTTTGGAGGTCCCGATTATAATATGATATTTTAGGATGGCCTGTTGAATTGGAAATCAATCATGAATAGTTCCTCACAATGTATGGTTAGCTCAACAAGAACGCACTGAGCACTGAATGTTCAGAAAAGTCCTAGGTTGGACCCTGAAAACTGTGTACCTTTGAAAACGCAGACATCCTGTATAGATTTGTGTACCAGCACCTCCACAATTGCTTGCCTTTTCACCTGTCCATTGCCCAATGGTGGAAAAGTACCCAGTTGTCATACTGTAAAAGTATAGATGCCTTAATAGAAAATGACTCAAGTAAAAGTGAAAGTCAACCAATAAAATACTACTTTAGTAAAATTCTACAAGTATTTGGTTTTAAATATAAATAAGTATCAAAAGTAAATGTAATTGCAAAAATGTACTTAAGTATCAAAAGTAATTGTGTAAAACATTTCAAATTGCCTGTATTAATCAAAGCACACAGCACAATTATTACTTAAAACCTCTCTGGGATACGTGGGATGCTAGCATCCCACCTGGCCAAAAGCCAGAAGAAATGCAGAGCACCAAATTCAAATAAATTACTATAAAAATCAAACTTTCATGAAATTACACATGCAATTTAGCAAATTAAAGCTACAATTGTTGTGAATCCAGCCAACATGTCAGATTTCAAAAAGGCTTTTCGGCAAAAGCAAACGTTGCTATTATCTGAGGATGGCACCTCCGTAAACAAAGAGAGAGAAGCATATTTCAACCCTGCAGGCGCGACACAAAACGCAGAAATACAAATATAATTCATGCTTTACCTTTCACGAGCTTCTTTTGTTGGCACTCTAATATGTCCCATAAATATCACAAATGGTCCTTTTTTTCAATTAATTCCATCGATATATATCCAAAATGTTCATTTATTTGGCGCGTTTGATCCAGAAAAACACTGTTTCCAACTTGCGCAACGTGACTCAAAAGATACCTGTAAACTTTGCCAAAACATTTCAAACTACTTTTGTAATACAACTTTAGGTATTTTTTAAACGTAAATAATCAATAAAATTGAAGACGGGATGATCTGTGTTCAATACCGGAGGAAAACAAACTGTAGCATGCTTTCTGGTCACGCGCCTCTATCTAACAGTACACTTCAAGTTACTCTCGTTCAAGATGGCCACACTTCTTCATTACACAAAGGAAAAACCTCAACCAATTTCTAAAGACTGTTGACATCCCGTGGAAGCGATAGGAACTGCAAGAAGGTAACTTAGAAATCTAGAAATCTCCCAATGAAAACCCTTGAAAAGAGAGTGACCTCAAAAGAAATAAAAGTCTCAATGGTTTGTCCTCGGGGTTTCACCTGCTAATAAGTTCTGTTATACTTACAGACATGATTCAAACAGTTTTAGAAACTTCAGAGTGTTTTCTATCCAAATCTACTAATAATATGCACATCTTATCTTCTGGGGATGAGTAGCAGGCAGTTGAATTTGGGCATGCATTTCATCCGGACGTGAAAATACTGCCCCCTGTCACCAAGAAGTTAAAAACAAATTACAGTTAGCCAGGGGCACACTCCAACACTCAGACATCACCTTCAAATGAAGCATTTGTTTAGTGAATCTGCCAGATCAGCGGCAGTAGGGAGGACCAGGGATGTTGTCTTGATAAGTGTGTGAATGGGATCATTTTCCTGTCCTGCTAAGCATTCAAAATGTAATGAGTACTTTTGGGTGTCAGGAAAAATGTATGGCTTAAAAAGTACATTACTTTAAAGGTTGTAAAAAATATAAATAGTAAAGTACAGTACAGATACCCCCCAAAACGACATAAATAGTACTTTAAAGTATTTTTACTTAAGTACTTTACACCACTGCCATTGCCTGTAATGCTCACTTACTCTGTCATTGTCCTCACCTGTGCTCTGGAAGGAGCAACCATTACAACATAATCACAGCAGTAGCCAACCATCAGACGTGTTTTAAGCTAACCCCTACGCTGGGCATCATCACAAATGCTAATCCTAATCATACGTTGTTCCTCTTGAGAGACATTTTGAAACATTATGATTTGTTTCTTATGTAGGATTTATCGCAGCATGAATGTTCTTTTTGGTGTAGTTGCCTTGGGGATGGGGATTGATACACACACACACACATGCACGCAGACACACACCCACACACATCCTCTGTTCTCCCCCCCCACACACACACCCCAGAGCTTTCCACCTCCCCTTTTCCCCGCTGTACTTCCATCTATCTCCTGGTCTGTCAACAAACCTGCAAGTGTGGAACAGGGATGTGAGGCTGTAAGTGCCAGAGTGTGACCCTCCTCCTCCCAACTCTCTAACCCCCCCCCCCCATTCCCGAGCGGAACAGGGGTGCTATCTCTTTCTGGCCCTTTCAAGGCTTGTCACTCACTGATGGATAGCAGAGAGATAGCGGGGAAGGAGAGGCCACTGGGACATAAACAAGACAGCAGACTCCCCTCCTCAGGAGCCTGTGCTTTGCAGTCAGTACCTAGACAACGGGGCCTGACTGGCTCAGTCTCCCCTGCGCTATCATGGACCTAATAGTGAATTGCATAAGGTATGTTTTGATAACAGCTGGATAAGTTAAACCCCCCCCCCCCCTAGAATATATTTAATACCACAACAGTGTTTGGAAGGGAACAAACTGACTCCTAGTGTACTAGTTTTATACAGACCAAGTTGTTGATGTGTGACCATAGAGTTGGGTAGAGGGCACACATGAACCAGCACCTTTGCAAAGATAGTAGGTGAGCTCTGTAGTAGGTCCTTAATAAGACAGCAGCTTCCAGGTCAAGATGTGTAGCCTCGGAGCCCTGAACCTCCTGTACCCCAGCCGACGCCCCGTGCTCCCTTGACTCCTGCCACTCTCTATGGTCCTAGCTCCTCACCCCTCGGCACCCATTCTCAGCAAGGCCACCCAGAGTATGGAAGACAAACACCTCCTCCATCACTCTTTTAACAGCCACTGAGGCATTGGCACTAATAGCATGGGATGGAGAGAATGAAGTAGTGGGCGGAAGACATGGGGAAGAAGAGAGGAAGAGAGGGTGTGATGGTGGTAGTGGTGACGAAGAAGGAGAAGGAGGAGAAAGAGTCGGCGATGACAGATGGGTGCGAGATGCACGGCAGTGAGATTTATGGGCGCCGTTATTTACGCCGTGGGCTGCCTTGGCGGAGGTCAGTGCCGCGGCGTCTTTGAAATGTAATTATGTGGCGCTTGGCGGAGTGTGAGCAGCACTGAACACGCCCGGTGGCGTGGGCCCCCGGCGATTTATGGGTGAGTTAGGCTAATGAACGGTGCATCACCGCCCTCCTCTCAAGGCCTGGCGGGGATGAGCCTTTGGGGCAGAGAGATGGGGGAGGTGGGACACAGGCTTACTTATGGGACAGTGATTGTAGGATGGGGTTAGGGGCTGGGCTAAGCCACTGGTCAAACACCTTAACTTCCCTTTGGAGGTCACAAAAACAGGAAGAGGAATTGCAGGTATTTGCTCACGCTCATGACATATTTTTACTCTGTTTCTCCAAACGTGGAGAGGTTGGATTGATATCCATTGGATGCTATGCTATTGTCCATCTCGCCTCCAAACAACCAATCAAGTCCTTCACAAAAACATCAATCATATATATAACAATATCCCTCTCTTCAAGGTCACTCACAGTGTAGCCTATCACACAAATCCTATAGTGTTCTGTATCCGATTCACACAGCGCTGTCCCAGCGAGCGGACAGAGGCTATCTTCCTGGCCGGCAGATTGTTTGCTCACAACGTAATTAACTCTAACTTGAGATTAGTATTAGTTCATTTAGGTAATCTGGCACAGGAGTCCCCAGCCAGCCATGAGGGCAGAGAGATAGAGGAGGATAAATTGGTAAAGACTTGTAATGAGCTAGCACCATAGCCTTGCTTTGGCTCACACAGACAAATATGCATGCAGTCTGCCCATTGCCTCCTCTCCCCCCATTGTGACAGGTGCTGGAATGGGAAATCATTTTTCCATTTATTTTTTAATCATTTTCTAAATTTTCCTCCATCCACGCCGAAAGTAATTTAATCTCGGAGCCACTTTAAAGAGAAACATATTTTTGTCTCCTCAAATATACATAGGCACACGTGTGCAGACACACACGCACACAAAACCACACACGCACACAAAACCACACACACACACACAAAACCACATATACACACACACACACACACACACACAACCACACTTTCCTGGGGGACTCCATGTTATTTTTTCAACTTCCTGTGACTAAGGGACAGTGATACTAGGTGAATAGCAAAGTAAGAGTATGCAGGCCATAATTACAAAACAATTTGAAAATGAATTTACACTGTAGAAATGAAATCAGTGTCCCATTTCAATTCAATGGATATTTCCATACCTCAATAGTTCTGCAAAACATTGGACAATGCTTTCAGACACAGTGCTTGCCTATTCAATGCAATCCAGGACATTGGCTCTTTGTCTTGCCTTAGAATCTGCACTAGAATGACTTCAGCTAGGGTAGCACTCTCATTCAAACCCTTTGATTAGAGATGATGCCTATTCACATGGTTTCATCTGTACATTACGATGTGATCTTTACCCTGACAGCCAAACAACGTCGATGGTAGAATGATGGACTAAACGTTAAGAGCATGGCCATCAGCTCTATAGTGGTGGACACCGCAATCCCCATCATTCACAGTTGTAGGGTCACACATACACACGTGTAAAGTGATAGGTCGTTCCACATCATTTCAGCAGGCGATGACACCCACCATCTCAGATTGTTCTGACATAGATTCTGTTGTCAGAAACAGACCAGATCAGCGTTCCTGCAACATTATTTGGTTGAAATATAAATTAAGATAATTGATTACACCCACGTTGGCCATTTCAGTTTATAGGATTCATATAATATTCAATACATCTAGAACCTAACTTCCGATTTGGACCAAACGTTTTCTAACAATGAGTAAGACATTAGGAATCCAAAGAGATGGTGAAAAGACACACACGGACCCCCCACGCCAATCCCACCTCAACAACGAGTATATGGTATCAGTTGTATGGAGTTACGGCTCTGAGAATTGTTTCTTCATCCTGTGTTATTGCCAGTGATTTAGAAAAAAATCCTGCTCAGAGAAACTTGTTATTGAAGTTGTTAGGTTTATGTCCCATCCTACATCCTGATATTACCAGGTCTGACCACCTGTTTCTAATAACAGAAACGATTTCAGAACAATCTGAGATGGTGGGGGTCAAAATCCTCTTTCTTGTACTTTTTGAGGTGCAACAACCCTGAAGTCAATCGAAACCGATCCTCTCCTCAGCAATTATGTTTGAGAGCTGTGCTACAGAACAACGATAATAGTGTTTTCAGTTAACAATGTCTGAGAGTTAGAAGATGTTTTGTTTAGAGTATTTGGAAGATTTGGGGTGTTATATAGAATGCAATAACAGGAGATGACGAGAAGACATATCATTTCCTGAATGCATATATCCAATGCAGCCGAGCAGACTTCCAGAGGCGAAATCATTTCTGCTGACAAATAATAAAAGTGAGGCGGAGAGGAATGTGGATGTTTGGCCCATAAATATTTAAAGAGATGAGGATTATTACAGAGTTGGGCTTTATGAAAACCTTGGCTCTGCTGTGATTATAGTGGAGTGAAAGTCTCGTGTGCGTGTGCGTGTGCGTGTGTGTGTGTGTCGATGATGCTCGTTTACGATTACAAGGCGGAGTCAGATGATTGCACTCTGGATCTCTGTTTGAGTAAAGTCCTTGTTAAATTCCATCCGTGTTTTTAAAAGAGTCTATTTGACGTCTTCTGATAGTGCCACTGTTGGACACGTTCTGATATGGACGTGGGGCTTTCTCACCCGGACCCGATATGCATCATGCATGTTTTGTGTATAGAGACCCGTTCCTTAATGGACCTGAGGACAATTAGACCCGTTCCGTGTAGACCTGGTCAGATCCAGAAATGGTCCGATCCAATTGTGGAAGCAGCAGAAATCTACTTAAGCCACTTAATTCATCTGAGCTGATAAAGCGTGAGAGGAGGGAGAGAGAGGTGCCACTCTAGCAGGCGGGGGAGGGGCCGTACTGTGAGCTAGTGACATGGCGAGCCGGGAGAAGGGAGGGAGAGACGGCAACCAACCAAGCTATAGTAGACTAATACCTGCCATATCTAGGTGATTTATCGTCAAACATGATTACATAGTACCGGTCTTAACTGCATCAAACCGGGAGAAGCTAGTTAAGATAGCTAACGTTAGCTAGCTAGGCGAATTGAGGCTGCAGTGCATGCACTTTCTCATCCTACAGTTACAAATAACAACAACTCCATTCAGAATATTAAGTAGCAGCCTACCTGTTGGCTCTTGGTCATTGTAGCCGATCCTTCTCCTTTAACTTTGAATTCCGTCATTTTAATTCCCTCCTCCATTGACGCACTATGACTCTAGAATGTTGCCGCATTGATGGCTTATGATTGGCCAACAACAACAACAACAACAACAAGCTCCACTCTCGTGAAAAGCAGGAGCAGCAGTAGCCGCATTCGGATCTGTACGGGCCTTTCTGGACAAGTCAGTTAAAATTACACAACCCCAAGACCCGTGACCAGTCATATCAGATCGGACCCAGACCAGTGACATTATTTACAATTCCTGATCCGTACCTGCTCGGGTCCCGGGTCGGGTCTCGAGAACAGAAGGATCTGTGAAGACCTCTACTCCATACTTAACTAAAAGGAACCTCTGTCCTGAACAGTGTCCTGGAGAGTGTATCATTCTTGTTTGGAATGAGCCAGGGTAAACAAGTTATACCTGGAATCTGTTCACCTTGCATTAGTCCTAAATATATTTAGTTAATTAGTTAGTGTTTAGTATTTGACACCCCTGCTTGACCTCATTCAAGCACGAAGTAGAACACAACAGCGTGTAAGTTCATGGTGTTACTAAATGTCTAACAGTTTAAATTAGAGAAGCTAAACATTTATTCGCCAGTGAAGAATCACGCACCAAAGGTGTAGTCACTTCTAACCCACTTCCCATTACACATGTAAGGAAGGATCCCTTATGATTTACTATCTACCAGTCAATGTCTCTGAAGGGGAGGGGAGGGGAGCGAGCGAGAGAGAGCGAGAGCGCAGACAAACAGACAGAAAAATATGGATTATTAATGGATGGGGCTCCCGCGCTGCCCAGATGCATTGATTTCTATTTTCTTTGTCACACGAGAACAAAGAAAAAGGTGCGGCTTCTCTCAGGTTTGAAAAATGGAAAAGGGTGTTGTGTAAATGAGACCAGATCCTACCTGTTTTTTTTTTCTCTTCCTCCCATCATGCAGAGCAGGGTTCTAGCCAGAGTGAGACCTAAATATGGTCACAGTATTGGCACAGTATTAAATATATCAATAGACCGTGAAGGTAATCATACTACCAATTATCCACCTCGGGCACTTAAAGAGATCAGGAATATTATGGACACGTGGAGGAGGCTCAATCAAGCTCGTCGTATTGATTACTTCCTGGTATCTGTTTCTATGGCGCCCTTAAGTTAAGAAAAAAATTGATTGAGGATCGAATGCCCTCGGACCATCAGCTTATAGCCATACATGTAACAATGAAAGATTTTCCACGAGGAAGGGGATATTGATTTATTGACTGACAGCACTTTCTTAACAAAAACGAAAGAATTCAAAAACCCAAATTTTTTTCTTCCACAATAGGTTCAGCGGACCCATTTATCAAAAGAAATGCCTTGAAACGTGCCTTTAGAGGCCATTCAATTAAATGTTCACCCCAAAAGCAACAACAAAAAACTGTCAACACAGAAGACTTAACATTACAAGTCAGTGGTGTGGAAAAGAAGCACTAAATAATTTCGATGCAGATCACAAAAGAGTTTGAGGAATTTACTCAAGAGAGATCTGGTTTCATTTATAAAAGAAACATGAGCAAATTGGATAGAGAACGGCAAAAAAGAACATAGAAACATAAAAAAGAACTGAGAAAATTGTTACAAACTACAGAGAAACCTTTCTTTCAACTAAGAATATTTTGAATGAAGTAGTAGAATATTTTAAACAAATATTTTATTTTCATTGTTCTCCAACTTCACTCAACCAAGAATTTTGTGATAGTTTCACATGATTCTTAGGAAAAAAGCTATCGACGATACCCCAAAAATATTGTGAAGGCATAATTAGAGGACAGACAACAAATGGCAATTTACTCCTTTCAGAAAAGGAAAGCCCCAGGCCTGGATTGCATTCCAACAGAATTATTGTATATCAAACATTTTATGACTTGATGAAAGGTCCACTACTAGCATGCTTTAAATATTCATACAGTCCTTTCAGAAGGTACTCACACCTCTTGACTTTTCCCCAATTTTGTTGTGTTACAGCCTGATTTTTAAATGGATTAATTGAGATGTGTTTGTCACTGGCCTACACACAATAGCCCATAATGTCAAAGTGGAATGATATTTTTCAAAAAAAACAAATACAAATGAATTACAAATTAAAAGCGGAAATGAGTATTCAACCCCTTTGTTATGGCAAGCCTATATACAAGTCAGATAAGAAATTACACTCTATCAATTACATGGTTTAACATGATTTTTGAGTGACTACCTCTTCTCTGTACCCCACAGATACAATTATCTGTAAGGTCCATCAGTTGAGCAGTGAATTTCAAGCACGGTTTCAACCACAAAGACTATGGATTTTTTTCCAATGCCTCGCAAAGAAGGGCACCTATAGGTAGTTGGGTTAAAAAAAGTTGACATTGAATATCCCTTTGAGGATGGTGAAGTTAGTAATGAGATTTTGGGTGGTGCATTAATACACCCAGTCACTACAAAGATACAGGCGTCCTTCCTAACTCGGTTGCCGGAGAGGAAGGAAACTGCTCAAAGATTTCACCATGAGTGGTGACTTTAAAACCATTACAGAGTTTAATGGCTCTGATGGGAGGAAACTGAGGATGGATCAACATTGTAGTTAATCTTCAATACTAATCTAATTTACAGTGAAATGAAGGAAGCCTGTACAGAATATAAATATTCCCAAAACATGCATCCTGTTTGCAAACAAGGCACTAAAGTACTACTGCAAAAAAGTGGTAAAGCAATTCACTTTTTCTTCATTAATACAAAGTGTTATGTTTGGGGAAAATCCAATACAACACATTGCAGAGTATTACTCTCCATATTTTCAAGTTTAGTGGTGACTGTATCATGTTATGGGTATGCTTGTAAGCAGGACAATAACACTGGAGTTGTTTACCAAGAAGACTGTGCATGTTCCCTGAGTGACTGAGTTACAGTTTTGACTTAAATCTACTTGAATGTACTTGAAAGTCTATGGCAAGACCTGAATATTGATGTCTAGCAATGATCAACAACCAATTTGACAGAGCTTGAAGTAGTTTGAAAAGAATAATGGGCAAATGTTGGACAATCCAGGTGTGGAAAACTCTTAAAGACTTACCCAGAAAGACTCATAGCTGTAATCACTGCCAAAGGTAGTGACTCGGGAGTGGGACTACTTATGAGATATTTCTGTATTTCATTTTCAATAACTTTGTTAAATGTTCACTTTGTCATTATGGGATATTGTGTGTAGATGGGTGAGGGGAAAAAAAATATTTAATCAATTTTGAATTCAGACGGTAACACAACAAAATGTGGAATTAGTAGAAAGAGGTATGAATACTTTTGAAAACACTGAACAAATGTGACCGACCACCTCGATTCGGTTTTATGTAGTACATTTTGAAATGGCGTTTTTTACATAAAAGTAGAGACTCGAAAATGGTACATCATACACTGCAGTTGAGGAACAATGGGAAAGTAATTCTGCTTCGAATGTTGATAAACTTGTAACCCCACTTTTGAGAAAAGGACCCTAGAATGTTTTGTCTACGCTTTTCTTTGTCTACACCCATTCAGCATCGTTCACACCCTCTTAAGCCTTAGCCCCACCCATCTCTATAAGGATTCAAATGTGAGGCCATGTGGTAAACACACACTATATCAAATAAAATCTAAATTGATTTGTCACATGCACAGGTTCCAGAAGGTGTAAACGGTGAAGCTATTACTTGCATAGTAGCAATATCAAAACCAGAAAGTGTCCGTATGAAAACATGTTATCATTATTAGATGATGCTCACCTGGCACGGTTGTTTAAGTTAATGGGTCATGTTAAGGAAATGCAATACCATCAATAGCGCCTGCTATATTCAGGGCATCAATGTTGTTGAGAAAAGTAGCACAACTTTTATAGTTCTCGATGGCTGACGTTATATCTTTCAACAACAGTGCGGTAGAAAGGACAACACACAGCTCATGTTACAGACAGAAGCATGCTACATGGCAGACCAATCCAAAGTCCTCCCCCGGCATGTCCAGCCCATCCATTATCTCAGCCAATCTGCCTTCCCACTGGGCCAGGGGGAGCAAATCAAATGCCCTACCGCTGGCCAATCGGGTGGCTCATATTACCGTGTCAGCAGTAACGTAGAAGGCATAAAAGAAAGCTAGAGCAAAGTTGATACTGGGAGATTTCAAAACGTTTAAAACCATGACTATAGAGGAACTGCAAATGAATAGAGAGAAAAGCTCCTGTTTTTATGAGTGAGTTCATGTTTAAGTTCTTACTCTGCACTTTGTATTTAACACTTTTATAAGCCATAAAATACACGTTCTTCCCATTTCCACGCAGGGCTACAATAAGCACTGCAGCAGTAATGAATGAGTAGGAAAGTCTATTGATAGGCTTGCGTTGTTGTTATGATTAGAGGCTTCGGTCTTTTTAATATTGAGGAATATTTCAAGTTCTCTGCTCATAGGAGTAACAATGTGAATTTGTGCATGAGGCAGAAACAATGAGGTGCAACTCGAGATTCGCCATCAGTTGGAAGGTGTCCCTTTTTGGTCATTGTCAGTGGAGGAAAGGGGGAGCGGAGGGACGGTGAGAGGCGGACCCTCAGTCTGCTGCTCTCTCCTTCCACTGAAACTGACCATCAGATGCAGGCACCATCAGCCCAGTGAAATAAAAATAAAAAGCAAATGATTTAAATGTCAGCTGTGCCTCCCTCAAAAGTAATATAACAACGGGTCTATTATCAGTGTGATCATATAGCCTACCAAAAATATGTCCCGAACAGGGCAATTCAAGCAATGCCAATATGCGGTGCTAAGGTATTGGGCCTATAGCTTACTGCACAAATCTCATTGCTACAGTACTGTTTTTAATTGGTTAATGTTGCATAGGTTTACGTTTTTTAAGATATGTTAAAAAGAAATCTGAGCAGTAGATCTTGCATTTGCGGAGCCAGCTTGCATTTTAACTCAGAAAATGATCTTGTCTCAGAAACGGTTGGTGACCACGGTTCTAGAGTTTTCCCTGTTAACACTATCAACGTTTCCCTTCACTGTGGCAATTGTGATTGAATCAACGCAATATTAGCCACTTTCAATGTGACATACCGAAACAAAACGCAAGAGTTTGTTTTGTAGGCAGAACGCATCTAGATTTCTATTCCATTGACATGTATGCCTCAGCCCATATTCTACACAGACCGGTGCGACATAACCAATCAGAGCTGCAGTAGGCCTATATACAAATAGGCCATTGCCATATATGTATTCTTTGCCATTTACTTTGCACTGGACTGTGTTTACAGCATGAGCAGTGGTGAGTAGCCACGTCTGCACATTTTGTTCATGCTAGTTAGTGAGTTATTAGCCCAGTTATAGTTAATTTGCAGTCAGTGATGGCTCCCTTCAAGAGCACATCTTTGAAAAGCAAGTCAAGTAAATAGCTTTTTTTGTCTTAAAGGGGCAGTATTTTGAGACAAGCTTGAGTAGTTAATAGGCAGAGGGTAGCATCATGTGTATGATTCTCTGTAATAATGGTATGGGAGTAATAATAATGCATTTTATTTTGTAAAGTGGTTTCTTGCATCAAACGACAGCAACATTACCAGTCAACATTACCAGTCAACTCCTGTTTTTTTTTTTCAAAAGTCTCATGGAATGTAGGCCTACACTGAACACCACACATTGGCTGCTACTGTGTTCCTATCTGCCTCCCTATACTTTGACCCCACACACTGAAACACATGGATTCCCCCAAGATGCCTACTTTACAGTGGTACTCCCTTCTCGTGCTCTGTGGTTCACACCCACTCAGAAAACCGCCGTGGTCACCGTCATATCTGTTCTATGTGGTGGGTTAAGGTGTTTTTGAAGAGCTCACCAGGTTTTCTGGGCTAGCGTGCCCGTGAAAAATCTGGTTCCCCACTATTTTTAGAGTGTTGAACATGCATCTGTGAACAACACCACAACAGTGAGTGTAGTTTCCTTTCAGTTTCTTCCAATAACACAATTACAGTGATTGATCTAGATTGGCTCAAGTCATGGATGCCGTGGCATCGCATGGCAAGATGTTGTTTTCTTGCCGGGTGTTTATTTTCCGTTGTTCTTGTTAGCTTACTGCTTTGTGTAGCATCTAGTCCATATGACTTATAGAGAGACTGAACTAGAGACAGGATATTGCGGCTGATTCCTGAAGGTGATTTTCGGTGGTTGTCTGAAAGCCTCTCTGTGGTTGGCATCGGCAGGAACACATCAGAGCGAGCACAGGCGGGCACGGCCCCATGCCAGCGGTGCCCAGTGGAGCCAGCCAGCCAGTCTGTGGGCTGCTAGGGATTGGCTGGCAAGGACTGAATAGTGGATTGTGGGAGATCAGGCTGATGTGGAAGGACAAGCAGGGGTAGGGGAGTAGGGGGGCTAACATGGGGCCGGAATCAGAAAGCCAACAGCGAAAACACCTGGGAGAGGAATGGTCATAGAGGAACAGGAAACTGTCTGATGAAGGTCGTCATTGGCTGAGCGGCACAATGTATTTAACCATCCTTTCTAATGGAAAGAGAATGTTGCACCTTCACGTGAAGAGAGAAGCCCGTGAGACAGCCTACGTTTGATAGCAGAGATTTGACAGGAGTATATTTTGGGGCTATAATCATAGCCCAAAGATCATTTGTTTGTGCTAGCAAGCTAGCAGCGTGGCGCTAATAGCATATTCTCAAGGTGACAGTCAACTCCACTGTGTAAATATAATGATGTTTGCCACAACACATGAATCACTGCTGGAAGTGACCTACCAGCACAATTACTGGTGTGAACCATCCTGAAAATGATTAGGTAACTAACTAGAGCATCATAGGGATTTTAGATGGTTTCATAACAGTCTAGAAATGAAGTCTGAAATGAACTCCTCAATGTCTCAATGGGCCTGTTTTAATGAAATGCCTGAAATGTGCTTCGTTCTTTTGAGCTTGTCCTTCTTGAAAAACTTATATTTGCCATGAAAGTTATTAAACTTGATCTTTATCTTGGTACTAACACAGAAAGGCTGTGATATCAGCTACTTCATTAACGATTGAAAACACACCCACCTTAATAATGAATTGTATCGTGAAGACTCTCCGGAGCAATTTAACTTCAGCACCACGCCCAATTGACAGCTCCTGCTTCAGCCGCAGAAAGGATTGGAGAATCATTATATCTACACACTTAGAAAGTACCACATAAACGTATCTCCTAATGAGACGCAAGGGACTTCCTTGATCTAAAAAAAAAGGTAAACAATCTAGTTTCTACATTTCTATGAACTCACAGCTGCTATGTACTGGTCGTTACAGTACCGTATATCTATAAGAATCTTGTTTGCCCTCTACTAGAGGACGACCGATTATGATTTTTCAACGCCGATACCGATTATTGGAGTACCAAAAAAGCCGATACCGATTAATCGGCCAATGGTTTTGTATTTTTTTATTTGTAATAATGACAATTACAACAATACTGAATGAACACGTATTTTAACTTAATATAATACATCAATAAAAATCCATTTAGCCTCAAATAAATAATGAAATGTGTTCAATTTAGTTTAAATAATGCAAAAACAAAGTGTTGGAGAAGTAAAAGTGCAATATGTGCCATGTAAAAAAGCTAACGTTTGAGTTCCTTGCTCAGAACATGAGAACATATGAATGTTGGTGGTTCCTTTTAACATGAGACTTCAATATTTCAAGGTAAGAGGTTTTAGGTTGTAGTTAATATAGTATTTATAGGACTATTTCTCTCTATACCATTTGTATCTAATTTACCTTTGATAATTGGAAGTTCTTATAGGACCTATAGTATTGCCAGTGTAACAGTATAGCTTCCGTCCCTCTCCTCGCCCCTACCAGGGCTCGAACCAGGAACACATTGCGGGTAACGCGGCCCCATAGTCCGCGGCCCTTGCAGAGCAAGGGGAATAACTACTCCAAGTCTCAGAGCGAGTGACGTTTGAAACGCTATTAGCGCACACCCAGCTAACAAGCTAGCCATTTCACATTGGTTACACCAGCCATTAGGCTGATAGGCTTGAAGTCATAAACAGCGCTGTGCTTGCGAAGAGCTGCTGGCAAAACGCACAAAAGTGCTGTTTGAATGAATGCTTATGAGCCTGCTGCGGCCTACCATCGCTCAGTCAGACTGCTCTATCAAATCATAGACTTAATTATAGCATAATACGCAGAAATATGAGCCTATGGTCATTAATATGGTCGAATCCGTAAACTATCATTTCAAAAACAAAACGTTTATTATTTCAGTGAAATACGGAACCGTTTGGTATTTTATCTAACGGGTGGCATCCCTAAGTCTAAATATTCTTGTTACATTGCACAACCTTCAGTGTTATGTCATAATTATGTACAATTCTGTCAAATTAGTTCGCAATGAGCCAGGCTGCCCAAACTGTTGCATATACCCTTATACAATTATACAATTTCACCTGGTTAATATTGCCTGCTAACCTGTATTTCTTTTAGCTAAATATGCAGGTTTAAAAATATATACTTCTGCGTATTGATTTTAAGAAAGGCATTGGCGTTTTTTGGTTAGGTTCAGTCATCCAACGATTGTGCATTTTTCGCAAATACACTTTTGTTAAATCATCCCCTAGCGTTGCATTGATTATATGCAACGCAGAACACACTAGATAAATGAGTAATATCATCAACCATGTGTAGTTATAACTAGTGATTGATTGATTGTTTTTTATAAGATAAGTATATTGTTGGTTAGCAACTTACCTTGGCTTCTACTGCATTTGCGTAACAGGCAGGCTCCTCGTGGAGTGCAATGAGAGGCAGGTGGTTAGAGCGTTGGACTAGTTAACTGTAAGGTTGCAAGATTGGATCCCCTGAGCTGACAATGTGAAAATCTGTCGTTCTGCCCCTGAACAAGGCAGTTAACTCACCGTTCCTAGGCCATCATTGAAAATAAGAATGTGTTCTTAACTGACTTGCCGAGTTAAATAAAAGTATATAAAAAAAATTGGGGGCAAAATCACCGCCCAAAAATACAGATTTCCGATTGTTATGAAAACTTGAAATCGGCCCTAATTAATCGGCCATTCCGATTAATCGGTCGAACTCTACCCTCTACCCATACATGCTGTATTTACTGCACACAGACCATGTGTAGAACTTGGTCTCAGAAGAAGGCTAATGTACATTAATGCTTGTCCGTGTTGAGCAGAGGACGGCAGAGAACAGGCCTTGGGGGTGGAGGTGACATTGTGTTTGTTTCCGAAACAGAAAGTGTCCCCCCTGGCCTTTCCGTCTGCTCTGTAGAGCCACGTCAAGTAGTCATGTAAGCTACAAGTCAAATCTACCCTGTGTGTGTGTGTGTGTGTGTGTGTACTGTATGACAGTATGTTCCAGCAGTGACCCTTGCCCACTGGCCTACAAGTCATTCTAATTAGTGAGGGGTAACTGTCGTGCCTCTGGATTTGGAGACCGAGAACAGACCACAGACATGGAGCGTGTATATTCATCGTCTTCTTTCTGCTCTAGCCTATAGCACAGTCATCATCATCATCTTCCCCAAATACACTCAAACCATGCGACTGTTACGTTTTCGACTCCACATTTAGCAATCTTATTCTGTCCCAGATGCACTCTCATACACCCTAACTTTCTAGACCCAACTCTGTCCACAGACATGCGGAGTAGCTGTCTGCGTCGGCTTCAAATGTGCTACTGTACTTCACCTCAAACCTCCTTACACCCAAATCTGTAACCTACTGTATCCACTAATGTGTGCCCCCCAAGTAAATAGATCTAGAATAGACCTTGCCCCAAATATATGCCCTAACACCTAAGAACACACACATACACACACACACACACACACTTGACTATTTATGGTTACAGAATGAAAGGAAAAGATGAACTATTGCATATTCTTGATCTCAGTATGCTGTACAGTGGCATCTTGATTTATTCTTTCCTGACAAATGTTCCATTTGTTTCTCTCAATGTCACTGAATGTGTGTAGAACAATGGGCAGTGAGAGATGAGGACTGTGCAGAAGCAAATTTCTCCCTTCAAAGCCTAAAGTCCCCTTTAAAGCACATGCACGCGCACATGCACGCACACACACGCACACAGTGTCAGCTCAACCAACTGACTCAAATTAGAAAAGAATGAAAGTTTTTTAATTTATTTTTTAAAGGTAAGAGTCGATGGAAGATTCATATTTTTATATGCCATAGCAATTACAACTTGGCCCAAAAATAGCTTGTCCCAGTCCTTTGATAATAAACATAAGCTACTGTAGCCCTATTCCCATGGAAGATTAGATCAAGCAGTATTTTTATAATGTCATTGGATTTACACACACACGCGCGCAATGTTCCCACAAACCCCTCTCATACACAACACAACACAACCTCACACCCTTTTTTACCTTTCCCACTGAACCTTCAATTTACCCAAATGCCACTCCTAGAGCGCAGCCAACCTTAGTTTCCATTCACTTCTGATTTCCCTCTGTGCGATCCTGAATAAACCCTTCACTTTTCCAGCTCACACTGGGCTGAGAGGTAGCAGACAGAGGCCTGCTGCTGAAAGGTGACAAATGACTCCGTCCTGAGTACACTTCAACCCGTTCTCTGCCTCAGGGGAAACCTTAAACCTACAGATGTGTTTGTGTGTGCCTGCGTGTGTGCGTCTGTACAATGTGCGTCCTTAACTGGCCTAGGCCTGAGAAGCATGCAGTGCCAGCCTTCACAGAGCCTAGCTGGAAAACCTGGAAATAGGAGTTGATTAGTTAAATCAGGTTATTGGATTTTGGACGTGAAGGTTGTCTGAAGCATTATGTAGCAACCAGCAGTAGCAATGGGGGGGGACAACAGAGCAGCAAGATTCGTTCCCCACGGGGCAAAAATGGATGAATCAACGTTGTTTTCAAAATCATTTGTCAACATATTGTGACTTGATTTGAAAAAGGTCACCAACGTAAGCTGTTGTTTCTGAGGGTGAATTTTTCAACCACAGGATTATTTCATCAAGAGAACAAAATTTCAACATAGACAAACCTTGGGTAAAATATGTTGAAGTTGCACCATTAACACAACGTCAGATCTTCAATGTTATATCCACTGTCAGACAATAAAGAAAAAACCATAAGGGTGGGCAGCACCTTCTACTGGAGAATTGATCCATCTACAGCTACCCTTTGGTCTCTCATCGAAGGTTTTAATCAAGCCCAGTTTAGCTATAATATTTGTCACTGACTACAGTGCCTTGCAGAAGTATTCATCCCCCCTGGCATTTTTCCTATTTTGTTGCATTACGACCTGTAATTTAAATGGATTTTTATTTGGATTTCATATAATGGACATACACAATTATTGAAGTAAAATGGGAGAAAAAGAATTGGAAAAAATAAAAAATAAAAAAACTGAAAAGTGGTGCGTAAGTATGTGTTTACCCCCTTTGCTAGGCAACCCCTAAACACGATCTGGTGCAACCAATTACCTTCAGAAGTCACATAATTAGTTAGATTGCACACAGGTGGACTTTATTTAAGTGTCACATGATCTCAGTATATATAGACCTGTTCTGAAATGCCCTAGAGTCTGCAACACCACTAAGCAAGAGGCACCACCAAGCAAGCGGCACCATGAAGACCAAGGAGCTCTCCAAACAGGTCAGGGATAAAGTTGTGGAGAAGTACAGATCAGTGATGGGTTATAAAAACAATATCAGAAACTTTGAACATCCCATGGAGCACCATTAAATCCATTATTAAAAAATGGAAAGAATATGGCACCACAACAAACCTGCCAAGACAGGGCCGCCCACCAAAACCCATGAACCGGGCAAGGGAGGCATTAATCAGAGGGGCAACAAAGAGACCAAAGATAACCCTGAAGGAGATGCAAAGCTCCACAGCACAGATTGGAGTATCTGTGCATAGGACCAATTTAAGCCGTGCACTCCACAGAGCTATGGAAGAGTAACATGAAAAAAGCCATTGATTAAAGAAAATAATAAGCAAACACGTTTGGTGTTCGCCAAAAGGCACGTGGGAGACTCCCCAAATATATCGAAGGTACTCTGATCAGATGAGACTAAAACTGAGCTTTTTGGCCATCAAGGAAAATGCTATGTCTTGCGCAAACCCAACACCTCTCATCACCCTGAGACACCATCCCCACAGTGAAGCATGGTGGTGGCAGCATCATGCTGTGGGGATGTTTTTCATGGGCAAGGACTGGGAAACTGGTCAGAATTGAAAAAATGATGGATGGCACTAAATAGAGGGAAATTCTTGAGGGAAAACTGTTTCAGACTTTCATAGATTTGAGACAGGAAGTGAGGTTCACCTTCCAGCAGGACAATGGCCCTAGGCATACTGCTAAAGCAACACTTGAGTGAGTTAAGGGGAAACATATTGGAATGTGTCACGAACCGTCTCGAAGTTCGAAACAAAAATGGAGACAATGTGGAGATAAGGAATAACATAATATATTTATTAACGGAAGTAAACTAAATACAATTAACAATGGTGTGTGTAGTCAGTAATCAGTAGTGTAAGTGAGTGGTTGCGTGAATAAATGTGATAATGAGGGGTGTTGAAAGGTGCCAACACAAGCAAACAACCAAAATCTATCAGTGTGTCTGCATAGAGAGAGTCCAGGTGTGTCCCATGTCACTGACGACCCTCCCAGCTCCGCCCGCCAACATCCTAATAAGGAAAACAAGAACAAAGAGAAAGAATGCGGCAGACAGAGTGGGGGGGGGGGTCGTCACAAATGGCCTCGTCAAAGCCCAGACCTCAATCCAATTGACAATCTGTGAGATGACTTAATTGCTGTACACCAGTGGAACCCATCCAACTTGAAGGAGTTGGAGCAGTTTTGCCTTGAAGAACGGGCAAAAATACCAGTGGCTAGATGTGCTTTGCTAATAGAGACATACCCCAGGAGACTTGCAGATGTAATTGCTACAAAAGGTGGCAATTGACTTTGGAGGGGGTCAGTTCTTTTGTCTTATTTCTTGTTTGTTTCACAATAAAACATATTTAGCATCTTCAAAGCGGTAGGCATGTTGTGTAATAAATCAAATGATACAAACCCCCCCAATTAAAAATGAAAAAATCCAGGTTGTAAGGCAACAAAATAGGAAACATGGCAAGGGGGGTGAATACCTTCACAAGCCACTGTATTACCAATGTACTATCGTGAGAATGATTGAGAAATCTACACTTACAAACTAAATGGATTCATTGTTGTTATCAAAGTAATTCCAAAGGGTTTAACAGAGCAGATTAAATGTGACCATCCTTTATCAAACATCAAGGATACTATTTATGTAACGACGTTCTTTGTTTGTCGAAAGAGAGTCGGACCGAAATGCAGCGTGTTGTTTACTCATGTTTAATAATGAAACAAATAACGGAACTATACATGAAATAACTAATAAATACAAAACAACAAAACGGAACGTGAAACCTATTACAGCCTATCTTCTGAACACTACACAGAGACAGGAACAATCACCCGCGAAATACAAAGTGAAAACCAGGCTACCTAAATACGGTACCCAATCAGAGACAACGAGAATCACCTGACTCTGATTGAGAACCGCCTCAGGCAGCCAAACCTATACAACACCCCTACTCAGCCACAATCCCAAATACTACAAACCCCAATACGAAAATACAATACATAAACCCATGTCACACCCTGGCCTAACCAAATATATAACGAAAACACAAAATACAATGACCAAGGCGTGACAATTTAGGCCTATATAACATTTGCAAAGTCAACAACAGCAATTGTTTGAATTCAACACAGAATAAAAAAAAATAGACAGGGTTAGGGTTTCAAGCTCGGGTTGATTTCACATTTTATTATATTTAGGGACATTTAGTTGGTTGTCGAAGCAACCAAATACCAACATTTCAAGGATATGTATCTTCTGCTTGGATAGTTCCATAGATATCCTTCAAATGTTGATTATTTGGTTGCGTTGACAACCAAATACAATTCAAAATCCATTTTGAAAAACAATAAATATGCCATTAGCATGTCGACAATGTAACAAATGAATCCAAATATGTTGGATTCATGTTTCCAACTCAACCGTAAATAAAAATTGGGATATGAGAATGGGAGTAGATCAGTGGCTCAAATGGAACTAAGTAGTTGTGTTGTAAACCAAACACAATTCAATATACATTCTGTAATACAGTAAATCTTGCAAACGTATGTAACATTCAACCTTAAAATGAGTAGCACATCCATGGCCACATTTTGAGGTGACATTGAGGTGACATATAGTTACAGTCTTCTTATGTCATCATATAAAGTGTACATGTTTACGATCTTCAAAATTGCTTTAAGAATCTCACACAGCGTTGGTCACTTGCACCATGTACTTAATCTGAATTTCAATACAGATCATTTGGTTCTGCTATTAGATAAAGCACAATGATATTACATTAATTTGTATAAATAAACAACATTTCTGAAATTATATTTTCATTTCAACTTTACTTTACTTTTTATAAGCGCAGTGATAGACATTTTGGGTGACAACTTAACCAAAAATCTGACTTTGAGTTTCTGAGTTTTTCCATTGGAATTTGGTTGTGCTTTTAGATGGTTGAAAGCATAGTGATAACACACTGGAAATTCAAATAACTTTTGGCTGTCATTTTGAGTGGGTGAATATAGGTTGTAATCTCATTGGTCAACATCTCAACCAAATATTACCCAATTATCCACGTTGAAATGATATGATGTACCCAGTGGGTCTTCATTGAATCAGCTGCCAACTTGATGCATTTAGACTGGCCTAACACACACACACACACACACAGGCGTAAACATGCACAAAAGGAGACACAAAAAATGTTCGATAATAGTGCAAATCCCATTCTTATTACATTTAAATGCTGCTCAAGGAGCAATGGAGTCCGCCCTGTCATCACTCCAGAATGTTCCAATAACATTCCAGAGGATATTACAGTTAGTAACCCATTCTGATGCCTGTCAGTTTGGGCTGCTGCCAATGCTATGTTATATCGACTAGTTATCGTGTCAAAACAAATCCAAATGGCAAAGATTTTACCCTGCAAATAAATCACAAACAAGCACCAACATTTGAACCTTTAGAGAGGACTGACATAAAAAATAGGTATTAATTACAGAAATGAAGGTTACAATGAGTTTTAGGTATGTGTAGGGCAATGTGATAGACCAATACAGCATACATAAGCATACACACATAACATTCCACACGTGCACACCCTTACTCACTGTTCTCGGAGTAGAGGAGACTACATAATTGCTTTGCTCACAGTGATGGGAAAGGAAGGCCTGTGGACAGTGTGTGTATTCATTAAAATCCCATCACTCAGATTAAAGGCACACTACACTGGAGAGGACAAATATCCTAACAAGCTCCTGACCGTATTTACGTTGAGAGGAAAAAACAACCACCATAAACCATCCAGCCTGAGTTTGGTCTGTTGGTACAACCATGGGATGCCAATTTTGATAATTACTCTGGGGATAATTTGGGCGACGTAGTGCACTGCCCATTTGTTGATGACATATCACACTGTTCTAAATATAACTACAATTAGCTGAGAGCCTTTCAATTGATTGATGAGGATTATTACGGCGTGCTACCCACAGTCCTCTGTTGGGCTGTGGGAGAGAGAGAGGTGGAGCTGTGGAGAGGAGAGAGGTCCTCAGCGCCAACAGTTACTGCAGCAGTCATGGGGCTGCAGCTCTACTCGGCTCCTGCTCCAGCTCTTTGAAGCCAAAGGCTGGTGTGGAATAAACATGTAACACACCCAAACCAGTGGGTTCTGGCAAGATGGCGCCAACAGATCGGGCAGCTCTGTTTATAGCTCCTAAGCAACTTTGCAGTATTTTGAATTTTTTTTGTGTGTTATTTCTTACATTATTAGCACAGGAAATGTTGTGTGTTATTACATACAGTCGGAAATAACTTTTGGATATCAGAGTGGCGGTAAGTCACCAGCATTACGACCGGGAATACAACTTTCACGAATTGGATCATTTGGTCGTACCCCCCAGGGCAATTGAAATGATTCCAGAGGCTGATCCAAAACACAACCAGCAGAGAAGAGGTGGACTTCTAGTATGTCTTAGGAGGTGTGTACACTATCCACCGCTTCCGAGTATATTACTCAAGACAAGCTCAGGCCGAGAATCTCCTTCCAAAATACTCTGTTTCACAGAAACATGGCTCTCTTGGGATATACTGTCTTTGTCCATACAGCCAGCTGGGTTCTGAGTACATCAGACAGACAGGAATAAAGAACTCTCTGGGAAGAAGAAAGGTGGGTGTGTATGTTTCCTTATTAACTACTCATTGTGTGATTGTGATAACATTTACCTGACCTATACTACCTCACAATCAAATGCTGACCGTATTACCTCCCAAGATAATTATCTTTGGTTATAGTCACAGCCGTGTATATTCCCCTCAAGCCGATACCACGACGGCCCTCAAAGAACTTCACTGGACGTTATGCAAACTGGAAACCACATATCCTGAGGCCATAGTTATTGTAGAAAATTTGAGGAAAACGCTACTGGAGTTCTACCAACACATTGACTATAGCACTCGCTCTGCGAAAACAGACCACTACTACTAGTTTTTCGAAATGCCTACAACGCCCTCACCCGCCCTCCCTTCGGCAAATCTGATCAGGACTCCATTTTGCTCCTCCCTTCCTAAAGGCAGAATCTCAAACAGGAATTACCCGTGCTAAGGACGATTCAATGCTGATCTGACCAATCGGAATCCACACTTCAAGATTGTTTTGATCATGCAGACTGGGATATGTTCCAGGTAGCCTCTGAGAATAACATCAACGAATACACGGATACGGTGACAGAGTTCATCAGGAAGTGTATAGGAGATGTTGTACTCACTGCGACTATTAAAACCTACCCTAACCAGAAATGTGGATAGATGGCAGCATTCGCAACAAAAAATGAAAGCGCAAACCACTGCATTTAATCATGGCAAGGTGACTGGGAATGTTGCAGAATACAAACAGTGTAGTTAATCCTTCTGTAATGCAATCAAACAGAATGTCAGTGTAGAGACACAGCTCAGACACGAGACGTATGTGGCAGGGTCTGCAAACAATCACGGACTACAAAGGGAAAACCAGCCATGTCGCGGACACAGACGTCTTGCTTCCGGACAAGCTAAACACCTCCTTCACCCGCTTTGAAGATAACACAGTGCCACCGACGTGGCCCATTATCAAGGACTGTGGGCTTTCCTTCTCCGTGGCTGACGTGAGTAAGACATTTAAGTGTGTTAACCCTCGCAAGGTTGCCGGCTAAGACGGCGTCCCTAGCCCCATCCTCAGAGCATGTGCATACCAGATGCCTGTAGTGTTTATGGACATATTCAATCTCTCCCTATCTCAGTCTGCTGTCCCCACTTGCTTCAAGATGTCCACCATTGTTCCTGTACCCAAGAAAGCAAAGGTAACTTAACTAAATTACAATCGCCCCTTAGCAGTCTTCTGTTATCATGAAGTGCTTTGAGAGGCTAGTTAAGGATTATATCACCTCTACCTTACCTGACACCCTAGACCCTCTTCAATTTGCTTACCACCCCAATAGATCCACAGACGATGCAATCGCTATTGCACTGAACACTGCCCTATCCTATTTGGACAAGAGGAATACCTATGTGAGAATGCTGTTCATTGACTATAGCTCAGCATTCAACCCCATAGTACCCTCCAAGCTCATCATTAAGCTCGGGGCCATGGGTCTGTACCCCACCCTGTGCAACACGGTCCAGGACTTCCTGATGGTCCGCCCCAGGTAGTGAAGGTAGGATACAACACCTCCACTTTGCTGATCCTCAAAACAGGGCCCCACAAGGGTGCGTGCTCAGCCCCCTCCTGTACTCCCTGTTCATCCATGACTGCGTGGTCACGCACGCCTCCAACTCAATGATTAAGTTTGCAGATGATACAACAGTAGTAGGCTTGATTTCCAACAATGATGAGCCAGCCTATAGGGAGGAGGTGAGGGCCCTCGGAATATGGTGCCAGGGAAATAACCTCTCACTCAATGTCGACAAAACAAAAGAGTTGATCGTGGACTTCAGGAAACAGCAGAGGGAGCACGCCCCTATCCACATCGATGGGACCACAGTGGGGCAGGTGGAAAGCTTCAAGTTCCTCGGTGTACACATCACTGAAGATCCAAAATGGTCCACACACTCAGACTGTGTGGTGAAGAAGGCGTAACAGCACCTCATGAACCTCAGGAGGCTGAAGAAATTTGGTTTGGCACCTAAAACCCTCACAAACCTGTTCACCCCCCTATCATCCAGAAGGCGAGGTCAGTACAGGTGCATCACAGCTGGGACCGATGGACTGAAAAACAGCTTCTATCACAATGCCATCAGACTGTTAAATAGCCATCAATAGGCAGCTTCCACCCAGTTACGTAACCCTGCACCTTAGAGGCTGTTGCCCTTTATACTGTACATAGACTTGAAATCACTGGCCACTTTAATAATGGAACACTCGTCACTTTAATTATGTTTACATATTTTTGCTTTACTAATTTTATAAGTATATACTGTATTCTATTCTACTGTACTTTAGTCTATGCCACTCCGACATTGCTCATCCTAATGTTTATATATTCCATTATTTTACTTTTAGGATTGTGTGTATTGTTGTGAATTGTTAAATATTACTGCACTGATGGGGCTAGAAACACAAGCATTTCACTACACCCGCAGTAACATCTGCTAAACATGTGTGTGACCAATACCATTTGATTTGACAAGGATCATTACAACTGATGAGGAAAGTTTAGCACTTGTAGTTATCCCCCTATTTTGTTTTTCTTTTATTCTCTTACTTTGTTCTTTCACTCACTCTACTTTTTCACTGGCTACCATAGCTCATTGTAGCTCATGTGATCAGGTGCTGAATATTTTTCGATTTTGTATTACTTGTTAGATGTTACAGTAGCACACATTCACACGTGTAAGCCAGGTAGAGGAGAATGGTAGATTGCAGTCAAATACTTGTGGTTTACGGGCGAGCATTAGAATAGAAGAAAGGGGGAAACTAGAGAGAAAGAAAATGGCGAGAAAGAGAGAGAGAGTGAACCAAAGAACCAGAAAGAGAGTTCAAGGAGAAAAAGGGAGTGAGAGATGATGCATCTTCTGTAGAGGAGGGCTGAGGGGGAAAATGTCTGCACAATTACTGCGGTTGCCAGGAAGCGTCTAATCAAATGGCACTTGGCACAGCGGGCCTCTACCCTGCACAGCTGGCGGAGGGGAGAATGTCTGTGACAGGAGGAGAGAGAGGGATTTGAAATCATTTTGCATCACAGCTTAATCTAAAATCCTAAAAAATACATACAATAATTGCTGGCTTCGGTGGCCTATTCAATTTATGAAACACATCTTATATTTGGTACACCAATGTGCTTTTCCTTTGAGGAAGAGATTGTTCAATTGGCGGATGAAAACACTGTCAAGGGATCATAAGAGAGAAATAATCCATGCCTTCATTCTGCAGAAAGTTTTTAACAAGATCCCTGTCAATGGTAATTGTATTAATTCTAATTAAGTGTGTCAGATTTCCTTTGGCTCCTAGTACACTGCATCCTGCCAGCAAGAGTTCTTGAGGGACGGAGGGATGGTAGGAGGGAGGGATGGATGGAGTGTGGTACGGTGGGATGGTGAGAGGAAGAGTGAGCGGGAGAGAGTGAGGGAATCTCGCTGTTGAAAGATTCCTGCTAAGGGTATGTGAGAGAGGGAGCGCGAAAGGGAGGAGCGACGGACAGAAATGGAGAGAGATGGGAAAATGGTTGAAATATTGATGTAGGGCTCTGGGGGAAACTTCAAAAAGAGGTGATGGGGATGAGCGTAGGTTGGGGTGGCTGTATTGGCACTATTGAGTAGTAGTGGCGAGGGGTGGGTGGCGTGGGGTAAGGGCGGGGAGTGTAATGAACCTCATGCTCTCCCCTCTGGGTGGGGTTTTCTGAGACGCGGGTGATCCGCCCGCAATGGGAAGATCAACAGATATCTCTACATAGAACCACCTGTCGTTCACTCTACTTTCTTCTCTCAATCTCTTTATTTCACACTAACTCGTCAATCCCTCTCAACACGTCTCCTTTCCTTTCTGTCTGGCTCATCCCTGTTTTGTATTACAAAGCCACAAAGTATTTTAACGAAGGACCGGCTTCTCTTTTTATCCTGCTTGTGGGACCTTGAAATACCAGAGCGTCAGCCACCACTCACATTGCTCCCTGCCTCTGTCTCCCTCTCTCATCTTCATATGGCAGAGACATAAACTGCCAATGTCGTGTGTTCACTACGATCAAAGGCAGTTTTGTTGCCCCAAACTCCTTCCCTAAGGTCCTCTGTTCTCTCATTTCATGGAAGTAAACAGCAGGAGACTTCCCCAGAATCCCTTCATTAGCATCTGGACTAAATACGCTAGGATGACCCAGTGACGTCCTGTTGCGCCTAGCTAGCACTCTTCCCTCCAACCCGCAATACACCCCATGGAGTTTGTTGTTGATTCCTCAATGTGAGCCCAGCTACTGTGGAATCCCCCACTGGGTCCCTCTTGCAAGAGCTAGTTCTCTCATGCACACATTCCTCGGTGGTAGACTCAATGTAACAACAAGCACTGGGTATGAGGTTCCCTATAGCCAAGAGGCTAACCGTGCTAGCTATTATGCTTACCGTGCTAGCTATTATGCTAACCACTTTAGCTATAATGCTAACATCTCTAGTCATGATGCTAACTGCGTTAGCTATGATGCCAGCAATAGCAATGCATTTAGCACTAGCAATATATTCTGAAGCATCCCATACCTTTCAGGCACTCCAATACCCCTATCAAATTTCTCCTTTGGGGGATTAATAAAGTACTAGCTTTTCTTACCTGGCTGTCAGCATGTCCACAACAGATGGAGATGTCACTGTTTCCTGAGCTTTTAGCAATGCAGTCACGACTCGCATTACATACGTTAGAACAGTGGTCACCAACCCTTTTCAAGATAACTTTCGCAGTCAAACAGCAAGCTGAGATCTACTGCTCGGATTTTTTTAACCTCACACAAACAGTTTTGTAGGAATAAGGTTTGGGCAGTGGGCCTAATACATTATCACAGCATATTGGCTATATGATTGGTCTGCCAATATTGTTGATCAGACCATATTATATTTCAAAACTTGAGCTTTGATAACAAAATAGATCAGTTGGTTTAGCACTTGTGAGGCACTGTGTAGCATGAATTGAAATAATGTTTTATTTTTATTTTACTGGAGTGATGGTACCAGCATCTGATGGTCAACGAGGTCAAATCACGACGTCAGTGATCTTCAGGTCGAAAAGTCGGAGCTCTAGAAAAATGCCCGAGTTTCCGACTTGGAATTCCAAGTTGGATGACCATTCAAAATGATTTTTCCCAACCGTCTCTCATGGTCCCTGCTCTCTCCTTCCTTTCCTCCTGTAAGACTGACCAAAGAGAGGGGACACCGTCTTCCACCTGATGGCGAAACTCGAGTCGCACCGCATCTGCCTCATGCACAAATTCATGTTGTTCCTATGACCAGAATTCAAAAGACACTCGCACATCTGGGCAATCTTTTTTTGCAGGTGCATGGTAACAGTTATCGGCCTCACGGCCTTTGTCAGAGCTTTTGTGAGTAAAAAAAAATGCACCCTTTAAATTAGCACCCTTATGTAGACCTAGCCCCGCCCACATCCGCTCCACGCATCGAAAGGGGTTGGAGGCAAAGGAAAAACAAATAAAAGGAAAAACAAATAAGCTACCAAATATAACAACATGCATTTCATAACTATTCAAATAAAGTGTGTACATAAAACGTATTAAACACGTCTGTAAATCCACAATGAGGACATTGACTTACCAAGCAAGTTTTCATTAATCATTGGGTACGGCGCAAGAAAAACAGAGTAATCTGAAATAGGGGCTCATGTTAAAATTTACAACATAACATACATAGGCATTTCATCATTAAGACCTTAAGGAAATTATGTCTCGTGGGTGAAAATCCACAAACATTCTCTTTTACTAGTTATTAATATAATTTCCCCTGTCTGATATCTTAACTTTCTCTATGCCACAAAATCTAAAAAGGTAGAAATGTCATGTTTTAGGTCATTAAAATGTACTGCGACTGGATAATCCCTGTTGTGTCTCCTGATTGAACTCTAATGTTCACTGATTCTGTTTAAGAGAACAAGAGGTTTTACCTACATAGCAGAGCCCACATGGACATTTAATAATGGAAATAACATGGGTGGTGGAACACGTAATAATGTCATTTATTTGGAACCGATTTCCTGTATGTGGCAGTAATATTCACACTTTATCATGTTGTTGCAATGTGCACATCTGCTGCGTTTTGGAAGAGGGCATAAAAGAGCCTGGCTGATCTTTTGTGGTTAGCAGTTGGCATGGACCAATTTGCGTACATTGCGACCTCTCCTATATACAATAAGTGGTGCAAAGCTGGGTCCGGTGATAAATGATAGATTTTGTGGCATAGAGAAAGTTAAGATATCAGACAGGGGAGGTGATATAAACAATCCTCTGAGTAAAAGAGAATGTTTTACAGGCGTGTTTAATACGTCTTATGTACACACTTTATTTGAATAGTTATGAAATGCATATTGTTATATTTGGTAGCACTTATTTGTTTTTCCTTCGCCTCCAACCGCTTTCGATGGGTGGAATGGATGTGGGCGGGGCTAGGTCCACATAAGGGTGCTAATTTAAAAAGCTCTGACGAAGGCCCGCGAGGTCGATGGGTAAAGGCTTATTAAAGGGCAATGATACTATCAAGAGCAGTGTGCGGTTTCCTTTTTCCTTCGTCTTATTCCTATGACCAGAGAAAGTTAAATATTCCTTAATATTAAAATCGACACGCCGAGCTGCTAATAATAATAAAACGCAGGGCTATCACTACTCATTCATTGAGGCTGCAGCCCGAGTGGAAGTATGGAGATGTTCGTTTTGTAATAGTGTTGAATAAAAACAGTGAGAGTGCTGAATATAAACTTAAACATGAACTCACTCATAAAAACAGCAGCTCTTTGCTGTATTCGTTGACTCTCGGTGGTCATGGTTTTTAAAGCTACTTAATCTTACGTAGGCTGTAGCCTACTAAACTTGTCTGTTGCCAGGGTCATGGAAGCTCTGTAGCCACGGTGAATTGAGCTATCCGATTGGGCAGTGCAGTAGGTGCACTTGATTTAGTCACAGATTTGCCGGTCCGCCGGGCAGGCGGAGTTTGTCTCATGGGAACACTTTGCTTACATGGTGTGCAGGACTTTTGAATCAAGTGCACCTGCCGGCAACAGCTCAACACGATTTTAAAAAAGGAGCGCAAGCCTTTATCGTTCGTTGACTGTTCTATAGAAATATTTGGTGATTGACGAGGAATGCCTTGAAGATTGAGATCGACCGGGTATGTCACACCCGCTGAAATGAACACCCTCTCACACTGTCAAAAACCTTGTCTTTTACTGGGCTAATGGAAACCAACTCACCCCTAGGGTCTCCATGCCTACATATTATAATCTTGCCTACACACACTCACAGTATATACAGTACACACACAACCACGCAGCTCATCGTGAGCTCATCCAGTGCCCACACACTGCATTTTACCTGGGTGGTGTGTGTGTGTGTGTGTGTGTGTGTGTGTGTGTGTGTGTGTGTGTGTGTGTGTGTGTGTGTGTGTGTGTGTGTGTGTGTGTGTGTGTGTGTGTGTGTGTGTGTGTGTGTGTGTGTGTGTGTGTGATGAGTGGGTGAGAAAGAAAGGCTCATATGTCTAATTAGCAGTCTTCAGAGGCTAAGTGCCTCGTTAAAGCCAACAGCAGATGTTGACCGACAGTCAATAAAGCAGACACTGTGTACCAGAGCTCAGGGAGGTAGGGAAAGAACACATTCATTTTGGATAATAAAATCAGGGTTATGGTACAGGCCTGGAGGGCAGAGAGAGAGAGTGGGACGGAGCTACGAATGTGAGTTAAGTGAGTGAGAAAAGTGTAAAGTTGAGAGAGAGAGAGAGATAGAGAGATATTTTAATTAGGGTAGTACCAGTACGAGTACGTACGAGGCTCCCCACGTCGGCCATGTCTGCAGGAGAGCGCATTGGAATTTGCTTAACTTTCTAGACGGAATTAAAGTGTTGGGGGTCTGTATTTGTGTGTGGGACGGTGCATGTGCCTGTACTGTTAAGTTATCTGCTAAGTTTGGAAGTACACACACATACCCCAACTCCAGAGTGATGTCATAACCGCCTTGTCTGGCTAAGCGGACTGTGCTGTCAGGAGTGAAATGTAAATGCAGCTGTGGTTATTAAGCAAACCTATCACCCTCTATAGACAGCATGCTATAGAGGTGTCGCTAACGACGACTCATTTGTTGGGTGTAGAGAGAGTGATGGAGTGTGTGTGCCATGGAGTGCCACGCGAGCATAGGGCCCCATTTTCTTCACTGGCTACATTGTTGATGCTCTTAACCAATATATAATACACAGGGGACACCGAGGAACCCATTACCTATGTTGGATTCATTTAGAGAGAGAAAGAGTCAGACAGAGAGCGAGGGAGACGTTCAGAGAGAGACACAGGGACATCACTATGCATAAACATCACAGGTCAGCGTCTGTATTTGGAATTTCCGTTGGATAATGTGGTTATCAGGAAGCGAGCAACCGCCAGGCCAGGTCTCCGAACACTTCCTGTTCAGGCTGTCACAATAGCGCCCCTGCTGTGAGCCAGCAGGGAGAACCAATACATGGATTATAAAGGTCAACACTCTAGCAACAAGTTTCTTCTCATTATACAACTTCTCCTGTGGCCACTAGCACTTTTTTTGTGGTTAAACAACTGAAAGTACAGCCATTCTCTGTCTCGCCATTTTCTTTTGCCCACTTTGTCTCATGTTTCTCCCCTCCTTCCTTACTAAACAGGGAATCAATTCTCCCACTGCACACTTAACACAGTGCCATGTTTCTAGTTGGGATTACATCTTTAAAACGTGGGAAGGTTGCTTGCTACTGGAAATGAGAACGAGAGAGAAAGGACTAAGTCGTCATTTGGAAAGAGTTTTAACCCGACACACAAAGACCATGGTTGACTCTTTTAATCAATGTGCCCTTTGAGAATTAAACTCACTCCAGTCTTTTAGTGTGTCACAGATATGAAAGCTGGAGCCATCGACAGTTTCAGAGCCATGTTTGTTTCATTCACAATACCAAGTCGATAATATAGAAGAGCCTTTGTTTCAAAGCCCCAGACTGACCTAGAGTTGGGAATTCTCTGTGTCTGTTTCTCTCCCGCTCAACCCAGCAGTCAAACCAAGACAGCCAGACCGCCCTTTTCCCCCTCTCCCTCCCCCACCCCTAGCGGCTTTGACATTAACATATTAACTAAAGCAATTTACGTGGAATGATTCTTCAGGCAATTTGCCAGGGATTCAATACAATTTAAACAAACCCATGGAAAACAATGTCAGCCACCCCTCAACGTCAGACCCCCCAACCCTTTCATTCCCCTCGGCTTTGATCCACAGTAACTCACAAAGAACTGTGCACAAAAGTGCATTTCATTAAACACGATTTATGTATTTCTACAGGCAGTTGGCCTGTATTTCAATGCAATTATAATGCTTTTTTTCCCCCCAGTGTGAAGAGTCATTGTACGAAAGCAAATAGTCATTGTCGGTGCTAGTGTGCTACTGCAGGCTTCAATGCCATCTTAGTTCCTCTTCCTTTGTGTTTGAAATGTCTTACTCTGTTTACTCTAGTACACTGTACTGTATGTGTCTCTTACAATGCATTGTTTAGGTATTGAACTGATGTTGAACCCTGTTATTGTATAGGCCTGTCCTATCATTGGTTCACGTCATAGAAAAACATTATACAACAGAAAAGAAAGCAGGCATTTCTCATTGAACAAGATTACATAGTACCTCCCCCTCAGCCCGTTTGCCTCTGTTTTGTCTAGTGAAGACAACTCTGTCCCTGGGACTTCACAAGGTAACCCCCAAACTCGCTGCGACAGGTGGATTCACTTGTCAGTCACAGTGGTCTCTTTAGGTACAGCCTACAGAGATTCATCAACCACACTTCTCAACAACTATGTTAGGTTGCAACAGCACTTCGTCGTTTGACTCTGCACTTGGGCTGCGGTCCAAACACTCTAAAAGACACCCCATCCCCTCAGCCCTCAAATGAAGTGGACACTTCTGATGACGTATCATGTCTGGCGAGTATACACTTGTAGGTCGAGGGGCGAGGGAGGAAGGAATTATTTTTAAATGGACCACCCTTGGCTGGAAATTCGTCACTCGTTCACATCGCTTTATATGCGCTACAGCGATGTGCATGTCTACTTATATTAAATATATCATTATTAATATACACCTACTGTATAATAGCTAGCAAATTAATTAGCTAACTAACGTTAGCCTGCCTAGCTGGAACTTCTGAAGAAGGAACATGTTGTACTTCTACAATTTCCAAAAGATAACCAAACAAAAACAATATTTAGACGTGTTTGTGCCGTCATGTGCATTAGTAGTACAATTTAACTTATTTGCATTAGTTTTTTACTTACACTTGTACGTTGACTTCTCCATTGATGTTGATTTTATATTTTTGCTGACTTTTCGTAGTGGATGTACAAACGTCGCAAATTTAATTATAGGGTGTTTCAGGCCCCGGAGTGAACAAAATTGTACACTCGCAAAGCCGACTAAAAACGAGGGCTGAGGGGTTTACGTTTTCAAACTTCCCTTGCTTGGTTAATCATTTGGACCGCCCTCCAAGATGGTGACGGGAATTCCCCCAAGGGCATAAGGCCTTGGTTTCTTTCTTCGCTCATGCTGCTTTTCAGCCTTCCTGCCTGGTTGCCTGCCTCATGAGAGAGCAAACACAAATTGGAATGGAAAATGTAAGTATTTATAAAAGCAGTTTAGTCGTCCTCTAAAACTAGCTAGAATGTTATTCTAAAGATAGCTAGCTAACATTAGTTATCTAGGTTGATGCAATCAGGCAGCTAACGTTAATCATTTAGACTCACTGTGTTTGGCACAGGATAAAGAAGATTAAACTGCTGCTCCTACTCAAGGCCAAGGGATACTGACGTTCCTGAAAAGATCAGTCAGACTGTTTGTTAGTGCAGTAATGTTGGCATATTATTTTATTTCCACTGCTGGTGATTATTCACAAATGTTTACTACCTTAAAAGTAAAAAAAAAAAAATCATTCATCCACAGAGCAGTCTACACAGACAATATGAACATGTTGGCTAATGCAGAAATGTTACGAATTATTTATGGGTTCTAGCCCCCCCCATAACTTTCACTAATACAGAGACCGGCAGCAATCATGGCGTCAGTCTATTTTAGACTAGCTAGTGCATAGTGACACTTACTGATATGAACTGGTAATGCAGGTTTAGTTAGAATATAGTGCAATAGAATGAGTGACCTTCAATAAAATGTACTTCGTGAAAAAGGGGATATTATTTTCAATTAAAATATTGAAAGTAGCTTATGGCCCTCCAGAGGTTGGTTCCCTGGCGCTCACAGTTCCGCCAGTGAAGAGCCAGGTAACCAACCTCTGGTGGGCCAGAAGGAGACCAGAACAAGGTTAGTAGTTTTATGACTCACTCGGAAGTTTACATCCACTTAAGTTGGAGTCATTAAAGCTTGTTTCAACCACTCCACAAATTTCTTGTTAACAAACTATAGTTTTGGCAAGTCAGTTATACTTTGTACATGACACAAGTCATTTTTCCAACAATTGTTTACAGACAGATTATTTCACTTATAATTCACGGTTTGCATACACTAAGTTGACTGCCTTTAAACAGCTTGGAAAATTCCAGAAAATGATGGCATGGCTTTAGAAGCTTCTGATAGGCTAATTGACATCATTTGAGTCAATTAGATGTGTACCTGTGCATGTATTTCAAGGCCTACCTTCAAACTCAGTGCCTCTTTGCTTGACATCATGGGAAAATCAAAAGAAATAAGCCAAGACCTCAGAAGAAAAATTAAGTCTGGTTCATCCTTGGGAGCACTTTCCAAACACCTGAAGGTACCACGTTCATCTGTACAAGCAATAGTACGCAAGTAAAAACACCATGGGACCACGCAGCCGTCATAACACTCAGGAAGGAGACACCATCTGTCTCCTAGAGCGGAACGTACTTTGGTGCCAAAAGTGCGAATCAATCCCAGAACAACAGTAAAGGACCTTGTAAAGATGCTGGAGGAAACAGGTAGCAAAATATTCTATATCCACAGTAAAACGAGTCTTATATCAACATAATCTGAAAGGACGCTCAGCAAGAAAGAAGCCACTGCTCCAAAACCACCATATAAAAGCCAGACTACGGTTTGTAACTGCACATGAGGACAAAGATCGTACTTTTTGGAGAAATGTCCTCTGGTCTAATGAAATAAAAAATAGAACTGTTTGGCCATAATGACACTCGTTATGTTTGGAGGAAAAAAGGGCAGGCTGACAAGCTGAAGAACACCATCCCAACCGTGAAGTACGGGGATGGCAGCATCATGTTGTGGGGGTGCTTTGCTGCACAAAAAAAGATGGCAACATGAGTCAGGAAAATTACGTGGATATATTGAAGCAACATCTCAAGACCTCAGTCAGGAAGTTAAAGCTTGGTCGCAAATGGGTCTTCCAAATAGACAATGACCCCAAGCATACTTCCAAAGTTGTGGCAAAATGGCTTAAGGACAACAAAGTCAATGTATTGGAGTAGCCATCGCAAAGCCCTGACCTCAATCACATAGAACATTTGTGGGCAGAACTGAAAAAGCGTGTGCGAGCAAGGAGGCCTACAAACCTGACTCGGTTACACCAGCTCTGTCAGGAGGAATGGGCCACAATTCACCCAACTTATTGTGGGAAGCTTGTGGAAGGCTACCCGAAACGTTTGACCCAAGTTAAACCATTTAAAGACAATGCTACCAAATACTAATTGAGTGTATGTCAACTTCTGACCCACTGGGAATGTGATGATAGAAATGAAGGCTGAAATAAATCTGCTATTATTCTGACATTTCACATCCTTAAAATAAAGTGGTGATCGAACTGACCTAAGACAGGGAATTTTTACTAGGATTAAATCTCAGGAATTGTGAAAAACTGAGTTTAAATGTATTAGGCTAAGGTGTATGTAAACTTCTGACTTCAACTGTACATTTTACTGTGTATGATGTGAAATGTAAGCTGTCTTGTTAGATTTTTTTATTTGTCAAAGTCCACTGCTTAACATTGTGTATAAAATGAAATTAATATTTTGTCATTATAACCATTGTTTGCATAACACTCAGCCCTGCTATAGTAGTTCACTAATCGGCAGAGTATGTTGTCCATTGAAGTTGTTGTCTCTGGCTCTTTTGATATCAGATCCAGAATGAATAATATAAAGGTTTGTGGTAATTTGAAAGGGTTTAATCCACCTCAGGCCAGGAGTGTTTCCAATTCACGTGACCCGCCAAGAAACCCCCAGCCCTATAGTCATTGCACAGATGACAAGGAAAGCTATCTGTAATAATAATATTTTGTCAGAAGCTAAGAATGGGTCCCAGAGTTTTACCCAACCAGGTCATGAAATCAGGAAAAACTCCAGACCCCAGAAAAAGGGGGGAAAGGATCACCAAATCTCTCTAGCATCTGATCCGTCATCAGTATTGTGAAATCATTTGAATGTTAAGGTAAGATTTGAATTGAGAAAAGTGATCCAAGAGCAGCATAGCCTTTCCTTCGATTCAATCAGTATTGACACATGCTCCAACGACGCGCGAAGCGACTGTTCACTCTGAGCGATGGTTTTGGAAACGCATGTTACATCGTCGGCCATTGGTAGGAAAGATGCATCGTTAAAACACTCATAAGCCTAAGTTCCATCGCTATAAGGAAAGCAGGCCCGGATCTTTACAGACCCATTTGAGCCTACATTAAGCATTGGCTTGAGTGATATGTACTCTGTCAGGCTTTGAGAGTACACTTGCTACCACTGTGATAATAGTCACCTGCCAGACTCCCACTGTGGAGGAAATTAGGAAAAGTGAGGAAATGAGGTAGAGAAAGAGAGAGCGAGAGAGGCAGGTCGAACTTGAGTCACAATGCCATCAGATTGGCCTTTCGCCAGTGGGTTAGAAATGGGCAGTTTCCCCGGCAACGGGCAATTAAAGCCTCTTTTGTCTAAGTGCATCTCGTTAATCCTTTACCACCTGAAATCACCTCACTGAGGGAGAGAACAAGGAAGAGAAAACACTGGAATAGGTCTAAAATGTTAAAGGGAACGCTCGTTAAAATGCCAACAGTCTCAGGGAAACGAGGGTGGGTTGTGTATGTGTGTGTGTGTGTGCTTGCATGCGTGTGTGGGCTGCAAGTAGCAATTGACTCGCAGGGAGGATGTGTAACCTGTAAAGGTCAGAGAAAAACCCTCACACACACACAATACTGTCAAATTGTCACTTGGACCCCATGCTCAATGGCCTGACATTGTTAGGTGGAACGTCAACGGTATTATTTTTGACGCATGGGCGACACCCAAAGACCTTGTTGCATCATAGGCTTAACATGTTATTTTCATTGAAATTTATTTGTTTCTCTTTTTTGACTTCATACATTTTTTTCCTTTGTCACCACAATATCTCAACTGCTCTTTGTGTGCCCCTTAAAATGGTTGTCAATCAGAATGACAGCCATTTAAAATTCAAATGACACTAAAAAATTGAGTGTAAAGGTGGGATCCAATTGACTTTTAATCAAGGGTCTTTTCATACTGAGTGGTGCTTGGAAGCCTTGTTCGCTGGGCTTCTTTCCCATAGGGCACTGTAAACTTTATAGACACTTAGAAAGGCACTTTATGTACCTGTCAACGTGTACTGTAGTGAAGTGTAGTGGGGTGATGGACGATGCAGATTATTCAAACGCAGTACTGCAGCACAGCCATCTTGTTTGAATCTGTCTTCATTTTACGGTTTAACCATTGCTGAAGGCCTTGATATGATTCCATATTCATTCATCTACCGCTGGATAGCATACGAGGTAAACATTTGACTGTGGGATAAATTCAAATAATAGCTAGAGAATGTAAAAAAAGTCCACATGCAGTTCTATTGAATATGCAAACAATACGGTTAGTAATTGATCATTTGAAAAATGTCGCTAAATATTTCCTGCTCATTCAGTCTGTCCATAGTTACATGTATGAGGAAGTTGTATTCCAGAACTTTCCTCAAACATAACTCGCTGTAGTTTAATAAGGGCTAAAATGGGTTTGTCTGGATAATTGCATTCAATCACACCATACAATACATGTACAGATTGTATAAGCTACTATCCTTGAGAAGCTAGGTTTACTAACCATGCAAGAATCTTAACGCAACATAGGCGCTGCATGTGTGGCTTACATTTGGCTTAAGTGTCTGTGCCTTACCATAACATTGGTGAAAGGTTACATTAGCGCACAAGTAACCCTCATCCCTTGACCCAATGCCTATAATGCATTTATTCCAACCATAGCTCAAAAGCAATCCTCTTACAAGATAACAACAACAAAAAAACGAGCGATACCAGCCACCCACAATCCTTTACTACAGATAACCCATTTCAATATGGATGAGCCACCCATCGATGGCATTATTGAAAACAAAAATAAACCGTTGTGTTTTGTGTTCGATGGTCATATTCACCTCAAGGCCAACCCAGCGCTGGTGGTGGGGGTAAAATGGAACGGGTGGCTGTACAAAGGTGGGTGTGCTCGGCAGAAAACCAGCTCAGCAGACTACAAATTACAGCCTTAATTATAGGAGCACAATCAGAGTCTACAGATCGATATACAGTAATCACCTATTCTAGTGGAATAGAAGAGCAAGGCGGTCGACGGGGAGGCTCATTGTTCCCCGAGCCTTTTGTCGATGGGACGAGATGCCATCGAATCAGAGATCCGTGAGCTCATCAGCGATTTACTAATGTTAGCGAGCTCTGCTGCAGGCTTGGGCGGGAATCGATATCCCCTTTACACGAGAGAACATGTTAGTAATTACGCCCTTCCTTATTCGGCGGTTCTGTTGTCCTTAGGGTCAGGGATCGGTTTTGAAAGCTGCTCTGGCATGGATGAGCTTACGTTGTTGCATTGCTTTGTGTGCAGTTTGATAGTAAAAGGCCCTTAAAAGTCTCCCAGTTTGGGAACTTGGGCTTTCTGTACTGTAGTGTCTGACTACTGTTAAATCCTGATCAACTGCATGGCTTGTTGCGGTGCGGTTGGTTCTGTTGTTGGATTTTGTGACTTCTGAAGAGGGAGAGGGGGCTGCTTGGATACACCAGAGTAAGTTATCGGCTCGTCTGAGCTTGGAATACCACGTTGATGATTTTTAAGGACAGCTGACAGGTTAGATTTATATCAGAGGGAGAGAAAAACCCATGAGGCGCACAACACAGAGGCTGCCGATCTGAACAACACGTATCAATCATGTTATCTTCTCATTTCTCTCCTGTGCAATGACAACAACCCCCCCTCCACACTTAGTCATTTGAAAACATGTTCTGTCTCTTCCTCTCGCTCCTCTTTTTCCCTCCCTCTGGCTCCTTTTCCATCTCTCTGATTCCACTTGTCCCCAGCAGGCTTCAATTCAAAATGTCTTCCGTGAGAGAGAGAGAGATTGTTCTTTGTCACTGCTTGAGTGCTGAGCATACACAAACAGACACACACAAACAGATGGACGGCCAGTTAGCCACCTTCATCTTCTGTCTGAGGGCTAGCAATGAGATGATAGCCATTCCCATACCCCTGTAGGCTATTGTGAATTATCCCCCATGCTTCAAAGCATTAATATACAATGCTATTTCCCACTGTTGCCTTTTTTATACAGTCTCAATGTTTTGGGGCTTTAGGGGTTATTCCTGGATGGCTGTATTGGAAGATTAATGGGCAGTGACTGTGTGTAGATGGACTGGCAATAAGGTAATGTATAATGAAGTGTGGATAAACATGGTGTTTGGCCCCCCGTGCTCCTCAGGGCCACCATAGCCAGGCGAGTGTATAAGTAGCAAATGAAAGAGCAGAGGGGAGCCTGTCTCCGGGGGCGATGCTTTCTTCCACTAAAGCACCTCAGTACCCCCTGCTGTTTGTGGGTGACTGAAACAAACACATATAACAAAACACACACACACAAAAGCACACACACGGATACGCTCACTCTAGGTCAACCCATCTCTCCCCCTCCCCAAAATGACTCTGATTAGGTGACTATACATATATATAATGCAATCACCCAAAAAACAGTATGTTAGGGTTCATTATGTGTTGGCTAATATGCCACACAAGTTGTGTGATGGAGGCGGCCATGCGTTTCATCTTATTAAATCCTCCCTCTACACCCAGTCTCAACTCAATCCAATTTAATAACACATGCCACACTGCACTTGTATTACTGTAATAACAGCCTATGTAAGGCGCCCCCTAAAAAAAGAATGAACAGTCTTAGAACAACGGTGAATCCTAGTGATCTTCTATACGGTTCATATTTACCCCCATACCATACATTCATAGATACCCTGGGATATATCTCTTCCCGTGATTGTTCTTATGTGACTTCTGTCAACTTGACACACTAGCCTAATGCTTAACATGCGTTTCCCTGGGATGATGCACTTCATTGTGTCACCACATACTGCTGAATTGACACGCGGCGTGCCGCCTGAGTGGTTCAGGTTTACATATTTTTGATGGACTAGAAATTCGTGACAAGAGATGACCCTGACATACAGTACATACAGTATAGCATTTCATCACACGGTACTGTGTCAGTCCTTGAACGACCACAGTGTCACCGGTCAGCTCGTTGTGTGTGGGGTTGGGTGGGAAGTGTGTGTGTGTGTGTGTGTGTGTCTTTTTTGTTGCGTGCATGTGGCTGTGCGTGCATCAGGGCTCCCATGTGTGTGTGTGCGCGCACGTGTAACACACTGTAGGAACTACTTTTGGTTACTATGTACGATGTGCAAGCGGTCTATGTAAGTTCGAAAGGAGACGGGTATCTGAAGAACATTCTTATCTACGAAAGGAAGAATACTGCAAGGACTCAGTGATATACCTTTGAAGTTGAAAGTTGAAATGGATCGTTCGTTTTCTCCCCCCCCCCCCCTGTTCATAGATCAACGCACAACAACAGAGCATCACAACCGCCATGACCATTCATTCGCAACAACACCGTTTTGTCCAATACAGTAGTAATAAAAAATAAAAATGTGAGTGCACTCGATTATCTCAGTTCGGTTCCTACCAGTCACATGTCCCTCTATAGCGATGATGCAATGAGGATGATGGTCGACGCTGTAGATGACGAGCCCAGGTCTTTTACAAAGGCAAGTGTTCAAGTAGGAGCAAATGAAGTGCTCAAGGGGGCATTCATGCAGGAACCAATGGGATGCTCGAGAAGGACGGGAAGGGGAAGGGGCGTGTTCATGAAGGAACCAATAGGATGCTTGAGGGGGGGGTGTTGAGGAATGCCCACATTCAGGAACAACCCAAATTGTGGGCTGCAGTTACACACTATTCGAAATAGATAGCTAGCTCCCAGACTGCACAAGATAAATATCTATTTTTGAGTGTACTTGAAATATATATTGAAAGCTAGTCAATATTAGACTAGCCAGCCAACTACTGTACATGTAAATTTGTGTTTCATTAGCTCTTTCTCTGTCAGTGAATTCAATTGTTGAATCATCGAACCTTGTGGAACGCCACATGATGTGTATTTTCTCTGCGTTATGCTCACCAAGGGTGACAAACTCTCGCCGGTTAAATAGGTCCTAAACCAATTTAGAACTGGACCGGAGATGCAAACCCACCTCTCCAGTCAGTCCAGAAGGACATCGTGGTCAACAGTGCTGAATGCAGCACTTAATTTCAAGAGTACAAAGACCAAGAGCTGTTTGGCATCTGTTATGGCTCTAAGATCATTTACCACTTTAACTAAGGCTGTCTCTGTGCTGTGGTGGGCACTAAAACCAGTTGGCACTTAAAAAATTATTTAGCTGTTTGAACACCAATTTCTCCAGAATTCTGCTGAAGAATGGAAGGTTGGAGATTGGCGGAAAATTGCTCAGAGCTGAAGTATCTAGATTACTTTTCTTCAGAAAGGGTTTCAACATAGAAGTTTTTGGTGCAGTGGGGGAAGTGCCTGTGAACAGGGAGGGATACACAATAGGTTGCACTTCTTCAGATGTGCAATTAAAAACTGTTCAGAAGAAGGTGTTGGGGATAGGATCGAGAAGGTAGGTCAAAGGCTTATGTTGTGATATCGCTTTCCTGAGCATGTCTGCGTCAACCAGGGAAAATAAATCCATAGTGCCTTTGCGTGGTCGGCTAGAGCACATATCAAACTTCTCATCAGGTCTTGCTTGACTGATACCCAGCCTAATGTTGTCTTGTTACATTTAGATGTGGAGGAAAGATCACATATGTTTGCGGGGAGAGGATTTATCAGGCCATCAATGGTCGAGAAGAGCACTCAAATTATTCTAGTGATCAAGTTTGAAACATGAGCCCGTCTGAGATTTCGAATTGCCTTGTTATATATGCCATGTTGCGCTCTAAAAATACAATGACAACAAAACATTAAGGACACCTGCTCTTTCCATGACATAGACTGACCGGGAGAATCTAGGTGATAGCTATGATCCCGTATTGATGTCACTTGTTAAATCCACTTCATTGTAGATGGAGGGGAGGAGACAGGTTAAAGAGGGATTTTTAAGCCTTGAGACAATTGAGACATGAACTGTGTGCACTACCGTTCAAAAGCTTTGGGCCACTTAGAAATGTCCTTGTTTTTTGAAAGAAAAGCCATTTGCCAATTAAAATAACATCAAATATATCAGAAATACAATGTAGACATTGTTAATGTAGTAAATTACTATTGTAGCTGGAAACGGGAGATTTTTGATGGAATACAGTGGGGCAAAAAAGTATTTAGTCCGCTACCAATTGTGCAAGTTCTCCCACTTAAAAAGATGAGAGAGGCCTGTAATGTTCATCATAGGTACACTTCAACTATGACAGACAAAATGAGGGAAAAAAATCCAGAAAATCACATTGTAGCATTTTTTATGAATTTATTTGCAAATTATGGTGGAAAATATTTTTTTTCCCAACTGTTTATACATAGGCGTATAGAGGCCCATTATCAGCAACCATCACTCCTGTGTTCCAATGGCACGTTGTGTTAGCCAATCCAAGTTTATAATTTTAAAAGGCTAATTAATAATCAGAAAACCCTTTTGCCCATCTGCTGTGCAATAAAGCAATAAAAGCAATAAAACTGTCCTCCTTTAGACTAGTTGTGTATCTGGAGCATCAGCATTTGTGGATTCGACTACAGGCTCAAAAAGGCCCGAAACAAAGACTTTCTTCTCAAACTCGTCAGTCTATTCTTGTTCTCAGAAATGAAGGCTATTCCATGTGAGAAATTGCCAAGAAACTGAAGATCTCATTCAACGCTGTGTACTACTCCCTTCACAGAACAGAGCAAACTGTCTCTAACTAGAATAGAAAGAGAAGTGGGAGGCCCCGGTGCACAACTGAGCAAGAGGACATTAGAGTGTCTAGTTTGAGAAACAGACGCCTCACAAGTCCTCAACGGGCAGCTCCATTAAATAGTACCCGTAAAACACCAGTCTCAACGTCAACAGTGAAGAGGCGAATCCGGGATGCTGGCCTTCTATGTACTGTACAACATTAACAATGTCTACACTGTATTTATGATCAATTTGATGTTATTTTAATGGACCAGTATTAGCTTTTCCTTTAAAAACAAGGACATTTCTAAGTCACCCCAAACTTATGTATGTATGCAATTCAAACGGTGAATGGGCAAGACAAAATATTTAGATGCCTTTGAACTGGGTATGGTAGTAGGTGCACCGGTCTGTGTCAAGAACTGCAACGCGGCTGGGTTTTTCACGCTCAACAGTTTCCCGTGTGTATTAACAATGGTCCACAACCCTAAGGGCATCCAGTCAACTCGACACAACTGTGGGAAACATTGGATTAAACATGGGCCAGCATCCCTGTGGAATGCTTTCAACACCTTGTAGAGTCCATGCCCCGACGAATTGAGTCTTTTCTGAGGGAAAATGGGGGAGGGTGCAACTCAATATTAGGAAGGTGCCCTTAATGTTTTGTACACTCAGTGTATATAGAGGGCACAATCTTACAATGTTGCAGCCCAGAAATGTATACTGAAATGAATTGAGAGAGCGAGAGCTGCTCATACTCAAACAAGGCTTCCCTTCTTTCTTCTGAGAAAAACGAGGGAGCACAGGGCGTTCTGCACAATAACCAGCAAGCCAGCTACCATTATCCTGTGATGTGTTGCATTAAGCGATTTGGAGATTATGCCAGCATATCCAGCCTTAGGTGTGTCCTGACTCCTGCCTATTGCTATACTGAGTCAACCACTGTAAGCGCTCCGGCTATATAAAAAGAGATTTGAGCTGGTGGGTGGGTGGGTGGGTGGGTGAGAGAGAGAGAGAGAGAGAGAGAGAGAGTATCACAACATTATACATACTGTAGCATTTTAAATGCTATACTACATTTTTTAAATCACTAATAATATAATGTTTTAATGGTTGTTACTCTCTTGAAATGTTTTCTGTGTGTAATGTTTACTTTTAATGTCTGTTTTTGTCTTTTTTGTTTAATTTGCTTTGTTGGCAGGGAGAGAGAGAAGAGAGAGAAGGGCAAGCAGAGAGAGAGACAGGCAGGGAGAGAGAGAGAGAGACAGGCAGGGAGAGAGAGACAGGCAGGGAGAGAGAAGAGAGAGACAGGCAGGGAGCGAGAGAGACAGGCAAAGAGAGTGAAGAGAGAGAGAAGAGAGACAGGGAGAGAAGAGAGACAGGCAGGGAGAGAGAGAAGAGAGACAGGGAGAGAGAGAAGAGAGACAGGCAGGGAGAGAGAGGAGAGAGAGGCAGGGAGTGAGAGAGAGAAGAGAGAGACAGGCAGGGAGCGAGAGAGAGAAGAGAGAGACAGGCAGGGAGCGAGAGAGAGAAGAGAGAGACAGGCAGGGAGCGAGAGAGAGAAGAGAGAGACAGGCAGGGCGAGAGAGAGAAGAGAGAGACAGGCAGGGAGAGAGAGAGAAGAGAGAGACAGGCAGGGAGAGAGAGAGAGAAGAGAGAGACAGGCAGGGAGAGAGAGAGAGAAGAGAGAGAGGCAGGGAGAGAGAGAGAGAAGAGAGAGACAGGCAGGGAGAGAGAGAGAGAAGAGAGAGACAGGCAGGGAGAGAGAGAGAAGAGAGAGACAGGCAGGGGAGAGAGAGAGAAGAGAGAGACAGGCAGGGAGAGAGAGAGAAGAGAGAGACAGGCAGGGAGAGAGAGAGAGGAGAGAGACAGGCAGGGAGAGAGAGAGAGGAGAGAGAGACAGGCAGGGAGAGAGAAAGAGAGAGGAGAGAAAGACAGGCAGGGAGAGAGAAAGAGAGAAGAGAAAGACAGGCAGGGAGAGAGGTAGGTAGACAAGCAGAGAGAAAGATAGAGAGAGAGGTAGGGAGAGAGAAATGGAGAGAGAGAGAGGTAGGGAGAGAGAAAGATGGAGAGAGACCTCCAATAGGTTTCGGAAGATGTCTTATTGTACGCTGCGCAGCGATGCATCATGCCGCGGTCAGAGATGGCACTGGCCCCATTTCATCAATACAGTGTCGTCGTGCGACGGTGAAATGCGTCCCCTTGTCCTTTCCTGTCAGTCTGAGTGCTCAGGCAGTATCTTCCTTTTTTGTTTCCTTTTTGTTAGCCACCAGTGAGTACATTAACATTGCCTAAACCCCCCCCCAAAAAACAAAATATATATATTATCTGCTAGCTGCCTCCTTTCATTCCAAGCAGCTCAATCTCTATCTTCTGACACCACAGCTCATAGAAAGCAATCACAAGCTGCTCGTTGCAGTCGTTTTTTTCTGCTTTTTCCTCTCTCTCTCCCAACTTAATATATAATTGAAAATGGCTGCATCGATCCATTTGCCACGCTTTTGTTCATACTACATCAGCACCACAGAGACCAGGGCCATCATACTCCCCAACACTCAGAGGTAGCACAAAGTATGTGAGGGTGGCTTCGGGGTGGTCCCTTGGGAGAATTAGACAATTTTGTGTTTTTCAAACTCCTGCAATCTAAATCTATAATCCTATGCGTAGCTCTTGGGCTGTCTGTATCCTTCTGGCTAGTGGTTCTTTTTTTAAAGAAACCAGATATGCCTCCCTGTATCTCTGCTAAAAATCTGTCTTATTCAGTCTTATTCAGTAAATTTAGTTATTGCTTGATTTCTAAAGACTGCCGAACTTGCCAGCAGGCATGCCAGCTAAGATAGAATAGCTAGCTTGTCTAAATAACCTGATTTTTAGCCTGAAATGGCTTCTTGGTAGCTCACATGAGGTTGGGAGATTGAGAACATATCTGGGATAACTAAAGCTAACTTCATAAAATATGGCAAATAATATTAAAGAGAAATAGATATACAGTTGAAGTCGGAAGTTTACATACACCCTATGCAAATACATTTAAACTCCGTTTTTCACAATTCCTGACATTTAATCCTAGTAAAAAAAAAACTGTCTTCGGTCAGTTAGGATCACCTATTTATTTTAAGAATGTGAAATGTCAGAATAATAGTAGAGAGTGATATATTTCAGCTTTTATTTCTTTCATCACATTCCCAGTGGGTCAGAAGTTTACATACACTCAATTAGTATTTGGTAGCATTGCCTTTAAATGTTTTAACTTGGGTCAAATGTTTTGGGTAGCCTTTCACAAGCTTCCCACAATGAGTTGGGTGAATTGTGGCCCATTCCTCCTGACAGAGCTGGTGTAACCGAGTCAGATTTGTAGGCCACCTTGCTCGCACACGCTCTTTCAGTTCTGCCCACACATTTTCTACAGGATTGAGGTTGGGGCTTTGTGATGGCCACTCCAATACCTTGACTTTGTTGTCCTTAAGCCATTTTGACACACATTTGGAAGTATGCTTGGGGTCATTGTCCATTTGGAAGACCCAAATGCCACCAAGCTTTAACTTCCTGACTGAGGTCTTGAGATGTTGCTTCAATATATCCACATCATTTTTCTACCTCATGATGCCATGTATTTTGTGAAGTGCACCAGTCCCTCCTGCAGCAAAGCATCCCCACAACATGATGCTGCCACCCCCATGCTTCACGGCTTCGAAAACCATGACATTTCTGGAATTTTCCAAGTTGTTTAAAGGCACAGTCAACTTAGTGTATGTAAACTTCTGACCCACTGGAATTGTGATACAGTGAATTATAAGTGAAATAATCTGTCTGTGAACAATTGTTGGAAAAATGACTTGTCATGCACAAAGTAGATGTCCTAACTGACTTGCCAAAACTATAGTTTGTTAACAAGAAATGTGTGGAGTGGTTGAAAAACAAGTTTTAAAGACTCCAACATAAGTGTATGTAAACTTCCGACTTCAACTGCATAATATATATATATATATATATATAATATATATATATATGTATGCAGAACAAATCTGACGGGGCACGTGCCCCCTATGAGCATGACGCTACTCACAGTGACCATGAGGATTCTGTTTACAAGATATAAATATCTCTCTCTCTGCCTCTCTCCCTATTTTCTCTCTCTCTACCTCTCTCTCTACCTCTCTCTCTACCTCTCTCTCTACCTCTCTCTCTACCTCTCTCTCTACCTCTCTCTACCTCTCTCTCTCTACCTCTCTCTACCTCCCTCTCTACCTCCCTCTCTACCTCCCTCTCTACCTCCCTCTCTACCTCCCTCTCTACCTCCCTCTCTACCTCCCTCTCTACCTCCCTCACTACCTCCCTCTCTACCTCCCTCTCTACCTCTACCTCCCTCTCTACCTCCCTCTCTACCTCCCTCTCTACCTCCCTCTCTACCTCCCTCTCTACCTCCCTCTCTACCTCCCTCTCTACCTCTACCTCTACCTCTACCTCCCTCTCTACCTCCCTCTCTACCTCTACCTCTACCTCCCTCTCTACCTCCCTCTCTACCTCCCTTTCTACCTCCCTCTCTACCTCCCTCTCTACCTCCACGCCATGATGCCTTTCCGCCACATCTGAGCTTACTCTGAATTCCCATTTCAAACAAAAAGCCTCCTTAAATAGTTGTCTCTTTAAGCAGAGGATTCATTGGCTCCCTCATTTGTGGGTGATAGTGTTTTTTTGTGTGCGCGCGTGTGCCTGCGTGCATGTTCACAATAATGTATGTGCAGGCGTTCCTATATTTTGGATGACTGACATTTGAAAAGAAAAGCCTGTATGACTTAATGTTCCATAAAATCAGACTTGTTAAATACATAGTCAAATCACAGTGATTGATGTGCTTGAAAAGTCATTATTTTAACACATTAGAGACATTACAGCAATCCTATATCTATAAAAAATTAGTCCATGTCCTCTCTAAGTCTGTATCACCTAAGGCTGCATCCCACCTCTCTCGGCTCCACTCCCGCCACTCTCGGCTCCACTCCCACCACTCTCGGCTCCACTCCCACCAGTCCCACCACTCGCGCCACCAGTCCAGCCACTCGTGCCACCAGTCCAGCCACTCTTAGCTCCAGATTGTAACTCAGTGCTCAGGAGATGGTGTCTCTCAATCTATGTGACCATCTCGACTCCACCCTCCCCTGGGAAATGTGTCTAGGGATTAGAGTGATTTGCAGTAATACATTTTTGGGATGAATGGGATTATCCAATCCAGTGAGGGTTCCCCTTGATTCCCCCTGATTTCCTGGTAAACCTCATTATCAGAGCTGGATCCCCTACACAGACTAGGGGACATGGGGAAATTACAACAAGACAGTGTTGTCAGTGTGGATCACTGGACTGTTGGGAAGGCAGCTTGTTGATAGACCCTGGTACACAGAGGTACAGTGGCAAGAAAAAGTATGTGAGCCTTTAGGAATTACCTGGATTTCTGCATAAATTCGTCATCAAATTTGATCTTCAGCTAAGTCCCAATAATAGACAAACAGTGTGCTTAAACTAGTAACACACAATTATTGTATTTTTCTTGTCTATATTGAATACGTCATTTAAACATTCACAGTGTATTTTGGAAAAAGTATATGAACCCCTAGGCTAACTCATTTGAATCAGGAGTCAGCTAACCTAGAGTCCAATCAATGAGACGAGATTGGAGATGTTGGTTAGAGCTGCCTTGCCCTTTAAAAACACTCACAAAATTTGAGTTTGCTATCCACAAGAAGCATTGCCTGATGGGAACCATGCCTCGAACAAAAGAGATCTCAAAAGACCTAAGATTAATAATTGTTGACTTGCATAAAGCTGGAAAGGGTTACAAAAGTATCTCTAAAAGCCTTGATTTTCATCAGTCTACAGTAAGACAAATTGTCTATAAATGGAGAAAGCTCAGCACAGTTGCTACTCTCCCTAGGAGTGGCCATCCTGCGAAGATGACTGCAAGAGCACAGCGTAGAATGCTCAATGAGGTTAAGAATCCTAGAGTGTCAGCTAAAGACTTACAGAAATCTCTGGAACATGCTAACATCTCTGTTGACGAGTCTATGATACGCAAAACACTAAACAGGAATGGTGTTCATGGGAGGACACCACGGAAGAAGCCACTGCTGTCAACAACAAAAAAACATTGCTACACATCTGAAGTTTGCAAGTGCACCTGGATGTTCCACAGCGCTACTGGCAAAATATTATGTGGATAGATTAAACTAAAGTTGAGTTGTTTGGAAGGAACACACAACACCATGTGTGGAGAAAAAAAGCCACAGCACACGAACATCAAAACCTTATCCCAACTGTAAAGTATGGTGGAGGGAGCATCATGGTTTGGGGCTGCTTTGCTGTCTCAGGACCTGGACAGCTTGCTATCATCAACGGAAAAATGAATTCCCAAGTGTATCAAGACATTTTGCAGGAGGATGTTAGCCTATATTTCCGCCAATTGAAGCTCAACAGAAGTTGGGTGATGCAACAGGACAACGACCCAAAACACAGAAGTAAATCAACAACAGAATGGCTTCATTCTGGAGTGGCCCAGTCAGAATCCTGACCTCAACCTGTTTGAGATGCTGTGGCATGACCTCAAGAGAGCAGTTCACACCAGACATCCCAGGAATATTGCTGAACTGAAACAATTTTGTAAAGAGGGAATTGTCCAAAATTCCTCCTGACCGTTGTGCAGGTCTGATCCGCAACTACAGAAAACATTTGGTTGAGGTTATTGCTGCCAAAGGAGGGTCAACCAGTTATTAAATCCAAGGGTTCACATACTTGTCCCACCCTGCACTGAATGTTTACAGTGTGTTCAATAAAGACTTATAATTGTTTGTGTGTTATTCGTTTAAGTGGACTGTATTTGTCTATTGTTGACCCAGATGAAGATCAGATCAAATTTTGTGACCAATTTATGCAGAAATCCATGTATTTCCAAAGGGTTCACATACTTTTTCTTACCACTGTACGTGGTCATAAAGAAGTAAATGAGAAGAGTTATGAGTTCCCATGTTGTGTGGAGAGCCGTCTTTAGTCATTCTTATGACAGAATGACAGGAATGACATGAGGAAATGGTGTCTTTCCCCGTCGTTTCAATGGGACTTGGCAGGTGTCCGTAGTGTGAGCTGTCTGCTTTAACTGTTGACTGACAATAAGAACAAGGATGTCAAACAAGCACTCACACCTCACACCTCTCACTCTCACTCTCACTGCTATGCTTTCATGATTTCTTTCATGATTTTTGATGTGTTTTACCAATACATCAACACACCTAACAGCAGTGCTGCCAGATCTACAGTGCCTCCAGAAAGTTCACACCCCTTGACTTTTTCCACATTTTGTTGTGTTACAGCCTGAATTAGGATTATATTTATATATGTTTTGTCAATGTATAATTATGTTGTAATTTTTTTATATATTTTTTTTGCAAATTCATTGTAAATGAAAAGCGGAAATATCTTGAGTCAATAGGTATTCAACCCCTTTGTTATGGCAAGCCTAAATAAGCTCAGGAATAAAAATGTGCTTAACAAGTCACATAAATTGCATGGATTCACTCTGTGTGAAATAACAGTGTGTAACATGATTTTTGAAGGACAAGCTCATCTCTATACCCCACACATACAATTATCTGCAAGGTCGAGCAGTGGATTTCAGACACAGATTCAACCGCAAAGACCAGCGAGACTTTCCAATGCCTTGCAAAGATGGGAACCTATTAGTAGATGGGTAAAAAATTAAAAAGGCAGACATTGAATATCCCTTTGAGCATGGTGAAGTTATTAATTACACTTTGGATGGTGTATTAATACACCCAGTCACTACAAAGATACAGGTGTCCTTCCTAATTCTATTGCTGGAGAGGAAGGAAACCACTCAGGGATTTCACCATGAGGCCAATGGTGACTTTAACACAGTTAGAGTTTTTAATGGCTGTGATTGGATAAAACTGAGAATGGATCGGCAACATTGTAGTTACTCCACAATACTAATAATACTACTCCACAATACTAATAGTTACTCCACAATACTAATACTAACTAACTGACAGTGAAAAGAAGGAAGCTTGTACATAATAAAAAAATATTCTAAAACATGTATCCTGTTTGCAACAAAAGTAAAACTGCAAATAATGTGGCTAAGCAATTAACTTTTGTCCAGAATACAAAGTGTTATGTTTGGGGCAAATCTAATCCAGCACATTACTGATTACCACTCTCTGTAATTTTAAACATAGTGGTGGATGCATCATGTTCTGTGTTTGCTTGTAATTGTAAGAACTGAGGAGTTTTTCAGGATAAAAAAGAAACAGAATGGAGCTAAACACAGGCAAAATCCTAAAAGAGAACCTGGTTCAGTCTGCTTTCCACCAGACACTGGAAGATGAATTTACCTTTTAGCAGGACCATAACCTAAAATACAAGGGCAAATCTACACTGGAGTTGTTTACCAAGAAGACAGTGAATGTTCCTGAGTGGCCAAGTTACAGTTCTGACTTATATCTAGTTGAAAATCTATGGCAAGACTTAAACATGCTTGTAGAGCTCATGATTCAGAGGTGTGAATACTTATGTAAATTAATTATTTCTGTACTTCAGTTTAATAGATTTGCAAAAATGTCTAAAAATATGTTTTCAATTTGTCATTATGGGATACTGTGTATATGAAAAAAAAATGTAATCCATTTTGAATTCAGGCTGTAACACAACAAAATGCAGTATAAATAAAGGGGTAGGAATACTTTCTGAAGGCCATGTATATGTTCAGTCCTCCATTGACCAACAATTACTGTAAAACCTCATCACCCTCTCTCTCTCTCTCTCCATTCTCCTTTCTCTCCAGGGAAGGAAGAGTCGGTGGCCACCTTCAAGGGGAACGAGTTCTTCTGCTACGACCTGTCGCTGACGCCCATCCAGAGCAGCACGGACGAGATCACGCTCTCCTTCCGCACGCTGCAGCGCAACGGACTCATGCTACACACGGGCAAGTCGGCCGACTACGTCAACCTGTCGCTGAAGAGCGGCGCCGTGTGGCTGGTCATCAACTTGGGCTCGGGCGCTTTCGAGGCACTGGTAGAGCCCGTCAACGGGAAGTTCAACGACAACACCTGGCACGATGTGCGCGTCACCCGCAACCTGCGTCAGGTAAAGAGACACGACGTGATTGGTCCATCTTCTATGCTGCGTTTCTCTCTCGCTTTCTGTATCTTTTTGGCCTTCTTATCTCTCTATCTTTCAAGCTATTTTATCTGTTGGTCTATATCTCTCTTTTTTTTCTTCCTTTTTCTCCTGTCGCTTGATCCCTACCTAATGTTGGTGTTTTTCTCTTCCAGTTCCAGGGGGTGAGATCTGCAGAGGAATGTTGCTGTTTCACTCTCTGTTGTCATGGTTTTCTTCCCAAAAAACAACCAAAGATCCATATCATCTTCTCATTGGGGTAAACGTGGGGGAAGGGGGTCAAAGTTGAGATCACCGAGGAAGTAGAACTGACCCAGTACTTGAGCATCACACACATTCATATATATTTTGGTGGATATCTAGTACACACACATCTAGAACATTAAGTACTTGTATGTCTGCGTAAGCCTAATAGGGAACACTGCATTCAATAGTCACTACCAATGGGAGCTGTTCTTGTTTATATATGTATGCATGTAATGTACTTACCCGCATGTGTTGCTTTCTAATTTATCAGAAGAGACGATGCATTTTAGCCCCATCTTAACACATTACTCCATAGATCTTTACAACCAGCTAATCACAGCCAATAGGTGGCAAGGGAGCCCACTCAGCGGATGTGAGCACCAGTGTACACACACACACTAACAAACCCTCACACACGCACATGCACATATGTGCGTGCGCAAACGTATACCCCTCACAACCACACATTGAATTGAACAGCACAAGCAAAGGATCGATACCAGGTCATCAATTGGCAGATAGTGGCTGTGAGATGTAATCAATTTCACTTACATTTGCCTTGCTTGCTTCTCCCAGTGTTTTGGTAATTGTAATTGGAATGAATGGCTTGTCAGGCCTAATAATAGCCATTGTAAAGGCCCCGCATTGGAACCAGGACTGATTTGAATGGATTAACAAACAAAAAAATAACAACCTCACCTCCTTTGTCCAGCGCCGTGGCAAACATTTACACAAAGCCTTTACTTCCTCTCCCCTGGAAACAAAACAGGTGCGTCAAACTTCCCTGGACTTTTTAATGACTGCAGAATTCAGTCTCAGGCAGGAGAAAGAAAAGTTGCACCTCAATGGTGCAGTAAGTTGGTGGCATCATCTTTCATAAGTATCTCTCCAGACCAACTAGTTTAATATGTATCGGCTTTCATAGCAGTCATTCCTGGTTCAAACGCAGAGATTGAGCCACTAAAGTCACGTAGCTTAAATAGCCATGTAGCTAATGTCCCTTCCCAGTCTTTCTCCTGTGAGCTTAACTCGGGGGCAAAGCCTTTGACACTGGAAAGGCATGCTCGCACACTGACAGAGAGATTTTGAGATTTGCTGGGGGGGGGGCACACAATCATTAATTCATACTGGTGCATATACACTAAGTACAACAACCATTAGGAACACCCCTCCCCACTCCCCCTCAAATCAATAGTTATTGGTCACATGCGCCGCGTCAATGTGCAGGGGTATGAGGTAGTTGAGGCAATACAGTATGTACATGTAGGTATGGGTAAAAGTGACTAGGCAATCAGGATATATAATAAACAGAGTAGCAGCAGTGTGTGTGTGTGTGTGTTGGATTGTCAGTTTAGTACTGTATGTGTGAGTGTCTGGGTGGAGTATAGTGAGTGTGCATGGAGCCAGTGTAAGAGAGTCATTGCCAAAAATAAAGAGGGTCAATGTAAGTAGTCAGGGAGGCAATTTGACTAACTGCTCAGCAGTCTTATGAACACCAAGATGTACAGGAGTCTTTTGGTCCCAGACTTGGCACTCTGCTACCACTTGCTGTGCAGTAGCAGAGAGAACAGTCCATGACTTGGGTAGCTGGAGTTCTTGACAATCTTTAGGGCCTTTCTCTGACACCGCCTGCTATAGAGGTCCTGGATGGCAGGGAATTCGACCCCAGTGACATATTGGGTCGTAACCGCTACCCTCTGTAGCGCCTTGCAGTTGGATGTCGAGCAGTTTCCATACCAAGAGGTGATGCAGCCAGTCAAGATGCTTCGGATAGGCTAATTGACATCATTTGTGTCAATTGGAGGTGTATCTGTGGATGTATTTCAAGGCCTCTTTGCTTGGCATCATGGGAAAATCAAAAGAAATCATCCAAGACCTCAGAAAAGCAGTTGTAGATCTCCACAAGTCTGGTTCATCCTTGGGAAAAATGTCCTAACGCCTGAAGGTACCACGTTCATCTGTACAAACAACAGTATGCAAGTATGAACACCATGGGACCATGCAGCCTTCATACCGCTCAGGAAGGAGACGCGTTCTGTCTCCCAGAGATGAACGTTCTTTGGTGCCAAAAGTGCAAATCAATCCAAGAACAACAGCAAATGATCTTGTGAAGATACTGGAGGAAACAGGTACAAAAATATCTATATCCACAGTAAAACGAGTCCTATGTTGACATAACCTGAAAGGTTGCTCAGCAAGGAGGAAGCCACTGCTCCAAAACCGCCATCAAAAAGCCAGACTACGTTTTTCAACTGTACATGGGGACAAAGATGGTACTTTTTGGAGAAATTTCCTCTGCTCTGATGAAACAAAAATATAACTGTTTGGCCATAATGACCATCGTTACGTTTAGAGGGAAAAGGGGGAGGCTTGCAAGCCGAAGAACACTACCCAAACTTGAAGCACGGGGGTGGCAGCATCATGTTGTGGGGATGCTTTGCTGCAGGAGAGACTGGTGCACTTCACAAAATAGATGGCATCAAGATCTAGGAACGTTATGTGGATATATTGAAGCAACATCTCAAGACATCAGTCAGGAAGTTAAAACTTGGTCGCAAATGGGTCTTCAAAAGGACAATAACCCCAAGCATACTTCCAAAGTTGTGGCAATTCCTTCAGGACAACAAAGTCAAGGTGTTGGGGTGACCATCACAAAGCTCTGACCTCAATCCTATAGAAAATGTGTGGGCAGAACTGAAAAAGCGTGTGCGAGCAAGAAGGCCTTACAAACCTGACTCGGTTACACCAGCTCTGTCAGGAGGAATGGGCCACAGTTCACCCAACTTATTGTGGGAAGCTTGTGGAAGGCTACCTGAAACATTTGACCCAAGTTAAACAATATAAAGGCAATGCTACCAAATACTATTTGAGTGTATGTAAACTTCTGACCCACTGGGAATGTAATGAAAGAAATAGAAGCTGAAATAAATAATTCTCTCTACTATTATTCTTACATTTCACATTCTTAAAATAAAGTGGTGATCCTAACTGACCTAAAACAGGGAATTTTTACTTGGATTAAATGTCAGGAATGATGAAAAACGGAGTTTAAATGTATTTGGCTGAGTTGTATGTAAACTTCTGACTTCAACTGTAGGTGTTCCTTTTATCCAGGTGAGAAAGGGAAGTGTGGATTGCAATAGGGATTGTGTAATGTGTCAATTGGAGTGAGGCCAGGGTTTTTGGGATTATGGTGTTGTGAACCATGACCAGCCTTTCAAAGCATTTTATGGCTGTATATGTGAGTGCTACGGGAGCTAGTCATTTAGGTTACCATGGCGTTCTTGGTCACAGGGACTATGGTGGTTTGTTAAAAAATTTAGGTATTACAGACTGGGTTGTGGATAGGTTGAACATTTCAGTGAAGACACTTGCCAGCTGGTAGCGCATGCTCTGAGTACGTGTCCTGGTAATCTGTCTGACCTGATGGAGGTCTTACTCACATCGGCTATGGAGAGAGTGATCATATAGTCATCTGAAACAGCTGGTGCTCTCACACATGGTTCAGTGTTGCTTGCCTCAAAGCAAGCATAGAAGGCATTTAGCTCGTTTGATAGATTTGCGTCACTCGTTTGTTCTCGGCTGGGTTTCCCTTTGTAATCTGGGATAGTTTACAACCCTGTTATGAACATCAGAGCTGGTGTAGTATAATTTGATCTTAGTCCTGTATTAATGCTTTGCCTGTTTGATGGTTCGTTGGAGGGTGCAGTGGGATATCTTATAAGATCCCGGATTATTGTCCCGCTCCTTGAAAGCAGCAGCTCTCGTCATTAGTTCAGTGCAGATGTTGCCTGTAATCCATGGCTTCTGGTTGGGATATGTATGTACGGTCACTAGCGAAACAGTCCTGTAGTTTAGCGTCCGCTTCATCGGACCACTTCTGTATTGAGCGTGTCACTGGTACTCCCTGTTTGAGTTTTTGCTTGTAAGCAGGAGTCAGGAGTTATGGTCAGATTTGCCAAATGGAGGGCAAGAGAGAGCTTTGATTGCATCTCTGTGTGTGGAGTAAAGATCTAGTGTTTTTTTCTCCTGTAGTTGCACTCGTGACTTTCTGGTAGAATTGAGGTAAATCTGATTTCAATTTCCCTGCATTAAATCACTGGCATCTAGAGCCCTGCAAGAGCATTTTCTTCTTTGCTTATGACCGTATACAGCTCGTTAAGTGCGGTCTTAGAGACAGAATCGGTTTATGGTGGTAAATAGACAGCTACAAAAATACAGGTGACATCTCTCTTGTTAAGTAGTATGTTCCACAGCTTATCATGAGGTATTCTAAGTAAGGTGAGCAGAATCTTGAGACTTCCTTAATATAATATTAGAGATTGCACTCCAGCTGTTGTCGACAAAGAGAGACAATCCTTGATCTTACTCGACTCTGCTGTTCTGCCGATGCATAGAAAAACCAGCTATATGTATATTATCCATGTCCTTGGATAATATGACTCCGAGAAGCATAACATATTACATTTCTTACTGTCCTGTTGATAGGATAGTCTCGAACGGAGCTCGTCCAGTTTATTCTCCAGCGATTGGATATTCGCCAATAGAACAGAGGGTGGAGACGATTTATTCACTCGCCGACGCAGTCTCTTCAGGGTGTCCGTGCAACTGCCTCTATATAGCGCTGTCTTCTCCTCCTTCGATTGTCGGGGATTTGGGCCTGGTCCAGAGAAATCGACATGTCTTTTGCCTCAAAGTAGAAGTCCTTGTCCAAGTGAAGGTTAGTAAAAACTGTTCTAATATCTAGAAGCTCTATTTGGTCATCGGAAACGGTGGCGTAAACATTATGTACAAAAAAAAGTTCACGTCAGCGCAAAAAAAAGACACAAAAAAAGACACAAAATAGCACAATTGGTCAGGAGCCTGTAAAACATCGGCTTTCTAATGCAGCTCCATTCTTCCCACATGGCAGGGGTCAGATATTTTTTGCTGCGAGGGCTTTTGCTCACCAGGTTGAAACAGATTTAATGAGTTTGGAAAGCTGACATGATTCTAGAGATTTTGTCCCTGATCCCACCCTCCCACCACCAGTCTCACTGTAATGATCCACACTGAGCTATGCTATACCACACATACTCAGCTATACTACAAACACATCTATACATACATACATCTATACATACACACACACACACACACGCCTGGACAGCTGTAAAACACACATACACGCAGCTATAGAAAGTTACTGAGGTACAAAGATCATACCCCCAAAACACGGTAGCTGTTACCAATAACATGAGAGGTTAGAATTTTTTGGGAAGGGGTGGGGGGGGAGTAAGATATCTATGCCTCTGGAACTTTCTCACTCATCATTATTCACGATTCATTCAGGATAATCTGTAATCATGGTGAAGTAGCATCCACATTAATGTAGACGTGTTCAGGAGATTCTATTCTTATTTACAATTTACAATAAAAGTGACTCCAAAATGACAATACATTATTTAGCATTTGTTTCTATTGGACTAAACATAATCTGAAACACAACAAAAAAGTAACTGTTGTAACAACCTGTATGTAGTTATTGCATGCAAAGAATAAAAACTAGGCCTTTGACTATTTAAATGCACAATAAGTGAATTGGTCTAAATAATAATGACACATACAGTTGGACCCACTAGATACATAGTGCTTTCATTTATAAACTGTAAAACATATATTGTATGTCTGAAAATATCCTCAAATAAAAAGGTGGCATCATATAAAACGTTTGATCTCAAATCCAAAATACTGGAGTATAGAGCCAAACAGTCCAACTACATGCAGAGGGAGTGTACATCGCCAGTATTTGATTTTTTGAGAGGCATTATATTATGCTACTGTAATGACACTTCTTAATAATAGCCTATAGGACAACACAAAGACCTTTGTCATAGTGGACATGCCCTCAACCTCTGCTCTAGTAATCCCCAGAGAAAAGGAGAACTCTATGTATCCTTGTTGTTGATGTGAGGGGAACCCTATGCATTAAGGAACTCTACGTTACACTACCTTCACCCCACTAACTGCCTGGTTGGCTGAGGGAGGATATTGATGGCATTGACCTGACCTGTCAGACCTCACCTGCACCCACTCTACTCCTTGCTAATCAAAAAAATCCTCTGGGAGCAGATCATGCTATCCATACACATGCAGGAGAACACACACACACACAAATACAGTCCATTCGGAAAGTATTCAGACCCCTTGACTTTTTCCACATTTTGTTATGTTTCCGCCGTATTCTAAAATCTACACACAATACATTTTTGCAAATGTATTACAAATAAATAACTGATAAACCTTATTTACATAAGTATTCAGACCCTTTACTCAGTACCTTGTGGGCGCACCTTTGGAAGCGATTACTCTCTCTTTCACATACCGATTACAAGCTTGGCACACCTGTATTTGAGGAGTTTCTCCCATTCTTCTCTGCAGATCCTTTCATGCTCTGTCAGGTTGAATGGGGAGCGTTGCTGCACATCTATATTCAGGTCTCTCCAGAGATGTTTGATCGGGTTCAAGTACGGGCTCTTGCTGGAACCCTCAAGGACATTCAGAGACTTGTCCCGATGCCAGTCCTGCATTGTCTTGGCTGTGTGCTTAGGGTCGTTGTCCTGTTGGAAGGTGAACCTTCACCCCAGTCTGAGGTCCTGAGCGCTCTGGAGCAGGTTTTCATCAAGGATCTCTCTGTATTCTGCTCTGTTCATCTTTGCCTCAATCCTGACTAGTCTCCCAGGCCCTGCTGCTGAAAAACACCCCCACAGCATGATGCTGCCACCACCATGCTTCACCGTAGGAATGGTGCCAGGTTTCCTCCATGTCTGACACTTGCGTATCACACACACACACACACACACACACACACACACACACACACACACACACACACACACACACACACACACACACGCACACACACACACACAGCTCATATTATACACCCTGCTTTCAACATGATGCCATACCACCAGGATAGCCCTCTCCCCTGTCTTCACCAGCCTATACCTGTTCTAATAGCTCTAAAGCCACAATATCCATTCCTTTTTAATGCCTCGCTTGATTTCATTCCATTGATTTTAAATGCTTTTACTGTGTTGTTCGGCAACCACAGTTGTTACAATGAGCTTCCTAAGCGGTTCAAGCTGGTGACTAATCATTCAGTTGTTGTTTTTTTCCTTCATTGTGTGTTTTCTCCTCCACCACCGCTCACCTGAAACCTGTGGATTTTTCAGCTTCTTAATGGTGAAAATGTGGCAGAGAATTAGGTGAGAGGATATGGAATCCTGGAGAGAAGAAACGCAACTCAGAATCACAGCTCCACCCAGTGGTAAATAGTGGTAACACTGTACTGCAGGCCTGTGTTGGGAGAGGTAACTCTGTACTGCAGGCCTGTGTAGGGAGAGGTAACGCTGTACTGCAGGCCTGTGTAGGGAGAGGTAACACTGTACTGCAGGCCTGTGTAGGGAGAGGTAACGCTGTACTGCAGGCCTGTGTAGGGAGAGGTAACGCTGTACTGCAGGCCTGTGTTGGGAGAGGTAACTCTGTACTGCAGGCCTGTGTAGGGAGAGGTAACGCTGTACTGCAGGCCTGTGTAGGGAGAGGTAAGCTGTACTGCAGGCCTGTGTAGGGAGAGGTAACGCTGTACTGCAGGCCTGTGTTGGGAGAGGTAACTCTGTACTGCAGGCCTGTGTAGGGAGAGGTAACGCTGTACTGCAGGCCTGTGTAGGGAGAGGTAACGCTGTACTGCAGGCCTGTGTAGGGAGAGGTAACGCTGTACTGCAGGCCTGTGTATGGAGAGGTAACGCTGTACTGCAGGCCTGTGTAGGGAGAGGTAACGCTGTACTGCAGGCCTGTGTTGGGAGAGGTAACACTGTACTGCAGGCCTGTGTTGGGAGAGGTAACTCTGTACTGCAGGCCTGTGTAGGGAGAGGTAACGCTGTACTGCAGGCCTGTGTAGGGAGAGGTAACGCTGTACTGCAGGCCTGTGTAGGGAGAGGTAACGCTGTACTGCAGGCCTGTGTAGGGAGAGATAACGCTGTACTGCAGGCCTGTGTAGGGAGAGGTAACGCTGTACTGCAGGCCTGTGTAGGGAGAGGTAACGCTGTACTGCAGGCCTGTGTAGGGAGAGATAACGCTGTACTGCAGGCCTGTGTAGGGAGAGGTAACGCTGTACTGCAGGCCTGTGTAGGGAGAGGTAACGCTGTACTGCAGGCCTGTGTAGGGAGAGGTAACGCTGTACTGCAGGCCTGTGTAGGGAGAGGTAACGCTGTACTGCAGGCCTGTGTAGGGAGAGGTAATGCTGTACTGCAGGCCTGTGTTGGGAGAGGTAACGCTGTACTGCAGGCCTGTGTAGGGAGAGGTAACGCTGTACTGCAGGCCTGTGTAGGGAGAGGTAACGCTGTACTGCAGGCCTGTGTAGGGAGAGGTAACGCTGTACTGCAGGCCTGTGTAGGGAGAGGTAACGCTGTACTGCAGGCCTGTGTAGGGAGAGGTAACGCTGTACTGCAGGCCTGTGTAGGGAGAGGTAACGCTGTACTGCAGGCCTGTGTAGGGAGAGGTAACGCTGTACTGCAGGCCTGTGTAGGGAGAGGTAACGCTGTACTGCAGGCCTGTGTTGGGAGAGGTAACGCTGTACTGCAGGCCTGTGTAGGGAGAGTTAACGCTGTACTGCAGGCCTGTGTAGGGAGAGGTAACGCTCTACTGCAGGCCTGTGTTGGGAGAGGTAACGCTGTACTGCAGGCCTGTGTAGGGAGAGATAACGCTGTACTGCAGGCCTGTGTTGGGAGAGGTAACGCTGTACTGCAGGCCTGTGTAGGGAGAGGTAACGCTGTACTGCAGGCCTGTGTAGGGAGAGGTAACGCTGTACTGCAGGCCTGTGTAGGGAGAGGTAACGCTCTACTGCAGGCCTGTGTAGGGAGAGGTAACGCTGTACTGCAGGCCTGTGTAGGGAGAGGTAACGCTGTACTGCAGGCCTGTGTAGGGAGAGGTAACGCTGTACTGCAGGCCTGTGTAGGGAGAGGTAACGCTGTACTGCAGGCCTGTGTAGGGAGAGATAATGCTGTACTGCAGGCCTGTGTAGGGAGAGGTAACGCTGTACTGCAGGCCTGTGTAGGGAGAGGTAACGCTGTACTGCAGGCCTGTGTAGGGAGAGGTAACGCTGTACTGCAGGGCTGGGGAGAAGTAACAGACTGTGTCTGAGAGCAGTGTGAATAGTCCCTGTGGTATATGGATGATGGACAGGCAAGGACGTTCACAGTGACCTCTCATCATGGAGGAGGCTCCTTCAAACACAGAGAGTCAGTCAGGCAGGCAGGCAGGCGTCCCTTCCCGTTTCCTCTCCTCCTACCCACGGTTCTCCTCCTCTTCTCTCCGGCTGTGACATAATGAGATTCTATCATGTACGGTTCGTAGACTTTAAGCACTGGTGACCGTGCTGCAATACTCCATGGTTAAGTGCCTGGACAGACAGACAGATACTGCAGCAAAAGCACCCCATGCATAAAATGCAAACCCATGCAGCAAGACCAATGGACCAATAGGAGGGTGGCTACACAATAAAAGCTGTTATATAGAACCTAAAAACGTTCTTTGGCTCTCCCCACAAGATAACCCTTTTTTTGTTCCATGTAGAACCCTTTCCACAGAAGGTTCTACATTGAACCCTTCAACCTGGGACACAAAAGGGTTCTCCAATGGGGACATTTCGAAGAACCCTTTTGCAATCGTTATTTCTAAGAGTGTAAGCATTGAAGCATATAGGTCTATACATGCACACATCCACAAGTACACTTAGCTGACTGTCTCCACTGCATGACAAAGTAACACAAAATAAATGTCATGCACAAATGTCATCTACTACATGACACATAACACACCAACTCTGTATTCACAATTGTCTATTTATAAACATGCCCTTCATTCATTCTGTTCACAATAGCAAACGTACAGTGGCATGAAAAAGTTTGTAAACCCTTTGGAATTACCTGGATTTCTAATTGGTCATAAAATTCGATCTGATCTTCATCTAGGTCACAACAATAGACAAACACAGTCTGCTAATAACACAAAAAATAATTATACATTTCTAATGTCTTTATTGAACGCACAGTGTAAACATTCACAGTGTAGGGTGGAACAATATGTGAACCCTTGGATTTAATAACTGGTTGACCCTCCTTCGGCAGCAATAACCTCAACCAAATGTTTTCTGTAGTTGCGGATTAGACCTGCACAACGGTCAGGAGGAATTTTGGACCATTCATCTTTACAAAACTGTTTCAGTTCAGCAATACTCGTAGGATAACTGGTGTGAACCGCTCTCGAGGTCATGCCACAGCATCTCAATCGGGTTGAGGTCAGGACTCTGACAGGGCCACTTTAGAAGGCATATTTTCTTCTGTTGAAACCATTTTGTTGTTGATTTACTTCTGTGTTTTTGGGTCATTGTCCTGTTGCATCACCCAACTTCTGTTGAGCTTCAATTGGTGGACAGATAGCCTAACATTCTCCTACAAAATGTCTTGAAAAACTTGGGAATTCATTTTTCTGTTGATGATAGCAAGCTGTCCAGGCCCTGAGGCAGCAAAGCAGCCCCAAACCATGATGCTGCCTCCACCATACTTGACAGTTGGGATGAGGTTTTGACATGTGTTGCGCCTTTTTTTCTCCTCACATAGTGTTGTGTTCCTTCCTTCCAAACAACTCAACTTTAGTTTAATCTATCCACAGAATATTTTGCTAGAAGCGCTGTGGAACATCCAGGTGCTCTTTCGCAAACCTCAGACGTGCAGCAATGGGGTTTTTTGGACAGCAGTGGCTTCCTCCGTGGTGTCCTCCCATGAACACTACTCCTGTTTGGTGTTTTACGTATCGTAGATTCGTCAACAGAGATGTTAGCATGTTCCAGAGATTTCTGTATGTCTGTAGCTGACACTCTAAGATTCTTCTTAATTCTTAGGTATAGGCATCCCTCTAGTGGGACACCAGCTGACAACATCTGGTGAAATTGGAGGGCGCGCAATTCATATAAATAATCGTAATATTAAACATTCATGAATATACAAGTATCTTATATCATTTAAAATCTTAAATTCTTGTTAATCTAACTGCTTTGTCCAATTTACAATAGGCTTTACGGCGAAAGCATTCCATGCGAATGTCTGAGGACGGCGCCCCACATCAACATATTTTACAACCAGCAAAGGCTTCATAAAATCACAAATAGCGATTAAATAAATCACTTACTTTTGAAGAGCTTCCTCTGTTTCCATTCCCAAGGGTCCCAGCTACAACGTTTTGTTAGATAAAATCCTTCTTTATATCCCAAAAAGTCAGTTTAGTTGGGGCCATCGATAATCCACTCGTTCAGTTCAACATGCAGAAAAAGGAGTCCAAAAAGCTACCGCTATACTTCGTCCAAACAAGTCAAATTACATTTCTATTTAATCCTCAGGTACTATAAAATGTAAATAAACTATAATATTTCATACGGAAAGTAGTATGTTCAATAGGAAAGCAAAAGACCAAAAGACTGATATTGTTCCGGTGCTCTCCTAACCAAATCTCCAAATTCTTGCTTGTTTTTCAAAAAACAATCCTGAAACCTTGAATAAAGACTGTTGATATCTTGTGGAAGCCATAGGAATTGCAATCTGGGAGACGGAATTACATAGGAACAATAGGCTTCCATTATAAGAGCCTGGGACCTAAAAAAAACAAAAAACATTCCGGGTTGATTTTTCTTCTGATTTTTGCCTGCCATATCAATTGTGTTATACTCTCAGACATTATTTTAAACAGTTTTAGAAACTTCAATGTGTTTTCTATCCAATGCTACCAATTATATGCATATCCTGGCTTCTGGGCCTGAGTAGCAGGCAGTTTACTTTGGGCAAGTCAGTCAGCTGGAAATTCAGGAAACTAGACCCTATCGTCTCATTGATTAGACTCCAGGTTAGCTGACTCCTGACTCAAATTAGTTTTTGGAAAAGTCATTAGCCTAGGGGTTCACATACTTTTTCCAACCTACACTGTGAATGTTTAAATGATGTATTCAATATAGACAAGACAAATACAATAATGTGTGTGTATTAGTTTAAGCACACTATGTTTGTGTATTGTTGGGACTTTGTGTAAATTTGATGACTAATTTATGCAGAAAATCCAGGTGATTTTCAAGGGTTCACATACTTTTTCTTGCCACTGTATATTACCCTCAATAATCAATATCCTCTCCATGTTCCATACAACCAGGCTTTGTCCCAATTCAGACCCTTTTCCTATATATATATATATATATATATATATATATATATATATATATATATATATATATATATATATATATATATAGTGCACTACTTTTTTACCAGGACCCATAGTGCTCTGGTCAGAAGCAGTGTCCTAATCAGTGAGAGAACAGCGAATTGCCTTGATATTACTGACACACACACTGACTTGAGAGAGTAAAGACATCTTCTGTCATTATGAATGAAGCCTCCTCATTGAGTTTGCTCTCTGTCTGAAATTGTGTTTTGATTATAGAGTGCTCCCCATCAGAGATGTTAGGATTCGGCAGGAGAGGATGAACATTAAGGAGATTCTGCCAATATCCCCATCTCTCCCACTTCAGTCGATTCCCACTGGGCACAGACGTCAATTGAACACCTTTTCCACGTTGGTTCAATGTCATTTCAGTGAAATGACGTGGAAACAACGCATGCCCAGTAGGTTCATTACCACTCTAAGTGGCTAAATGTATTATGCTATCTGTGCTGGATTTGTCCGCATTCTTAGGGGAATCTAGTACTTCAAGTTTGCTGAAATGCAGATACCAATACACTGAAATGTAACAACTGTACAGCTAAACCTGATATGACGCACAGGCTACAGGGAAGAGACACAGACGTGATATCAACATACTGCTGCTGCCAGAAAAGGGGAGCAGGGATCTTTCTTGCAGTTTGGATCTTCAGGTCTCATTCCAAACCACTTACTGAAAGAGGGTAATACAGTAAGCACAGTCAGGGGCTGTCTATCTCTCTGTGTGCAGAACAGGCACCTTAAGGCCCTTGGGGGGGGGGGGGGGGGGGAACCTACAACCAATAGTGTATGAGGATGGGAGGGTTGGGGGTGTGTGTGTCCACGTGTATGACACTCTACCTGCAGTGAAAGAGAGAAAGCTTCTCTGGGATGTAGAGCACAGTTTAGGGAGTGATGGAATATGAAAGGCTTTCTTTCGTTCCCTCTGTGGCTTAACAACAAAGTATTTGCTGCTCGTGTGTCTGTGAACTGGGGAGAAGGCTTAGCTTACGTCTGGTGACTGAGACATTTGAAGTCTTGAACACCTTTCCTATTCGCTCTCTTTCTTTGTCTCCCTCTCGCGCTCGGCTCATTCACTTTCTCTTTCTCTCTCTATCTAGTGCTCTATCCCATGTCTTTTTTTCCTTCTATATAATTAGACATTGGTTTCAGCCATTGGATTAATTGTGGGATCAAACAGATTTGTCTTGTTCTTAGGTGCTGAGCGCACTGCCCTGAGGTTCCCAGTGCCCTGAGTTCAGCTCCTCCAACACATTGCCTTTGATGTGCTGCAGGCAGGACACACTGTGCGTGTACAGAGTACACGCACATTCATGCATGAAGAGGCACACACTCTTGTTTTTAGTTTTCGATTATTTTTGCACTTGTTTGACATTCTACTGCGCTGTTAGGAGCTAGCAACACAAGCATTTCTCTGCACCCGCCAGACCAATGAACTTTGATTTGATTTGACATAATCATGAGCAGACACACACATGTACACACACACACACACTGGAGCTTGAGAATCAGGGGCTTAAAAAGGCTAGCTCTACCTTTGTATGGGATGAGGAATGATTGAATCATTCCATAGGCAGCAGAAAGAACAACCAGCACCACAATCAATAGCGGGGCTTCTTGGACATTCTTCTGCATCTCCTCTCCTGCTGTTTTTCTATCCCTCTCTGTTTGGCATCATCAAACTAACAACTGCAATTATGCCCCCCTCTCCCTCCCCTTCCATCCCTTCTTCCCTTCCTCTCTCCATCCCACAGCGTCAACCGTCATCGACACAGAGAGGAAGCCACTAGAATGCAGAATAGTCGTCAAATCAATTCCTCCTCTCCCTTCCACTTGCATCTCCTCTCCCCGCTCATAATTTGTCACCTAGCAACCAGCCAGTCCGCTGGCTGTTGTTTCATCTCGAGCCTGTTTATGTTTCTGCCTCCGGTACAGAAGAGGCATGAACCACTTCAGTGCCAGTACTGTCCTCATCGCATACTATAGTCTGCCTCTCTATCTCTATAGAGTAGCAGAGCTCTCATAGGGTTAACACTGTATTTCCACACAGGAGAGGTATGAACCACTTCAGCTCCACCACCCCCTGACCTCATAACATATTTAATCCCCTCTCTCTCTAGTCTAAAGAGTAGCACAGCTCTCGTAGGGTTAACCATGCCTTTCCCATAACATTCCCACCAGCAAGGACTAGTCGCGATAGCAGAGCCACCGATCGCCTCCCTCTATCGACGATTATCTGTGGGTGAAATGGCATGCAGTGTGTAACAGTTGGGTGAAAGGGCATGCGTTGTAACAATTTGGTAAAATGGCATGCGGTGTAACAGTTGGGTGAAATGGCATGCGGTGTAACAGTTGGGTGAAATGGCATGCGGTGCAACAGTTGGGGGAAATGGCATGTGGTATAACAGTTGGGTAAAATGGCATGCGGTATAATAGTTGGGTGAAATGGCATGTGGTGTACCAGTTGGGTAAAATGGCATGCTGTGTAATAGTTGAGTGAAATGGCATGTGGTATAACAGTTGGGTGAAATGGCATGTGGTATAACAGTTGGGTAAAATGGCATGCGGTATAATAGTTGGGTAAAATGGCATGCGGTATAATAGTTGGGTAAAATGGCATGTGGTGTAACAGTTGGGTGAAATGGCATGTGGTATAACAGTTGGGTGAAATGGCATGCGGTGTAACAGTTGGGTAAAATGGCATGCGGTATAATAGTTGGGTGAAATGGCATGTGGTGTACCAGTTGGGTGAAATGGCATGCGGTATATCAGCTCTCATGAGTCTGCTGGATGTTCTGCACACAGGTAGAAGAGAGCTTCTGGCCAAAGACATTTAGCTCATGCCGATGTATGAACATTTGTTTGAATCGCTACTCAACATTCAAGTCAATAGCAATCATCTGCATGTCCTTTGCATAGCATCCCATTTGTTTGCTAATATGTAGTTTGTATGAACAAGTGCTTGTGTGTGTGTGTGTGTTTGCCTACATTAACATCTTCAACCCTTCTCACTCAGAAAGAGCCCCTTGTTTACCACTAACAGCTCTGTCACCAACTGTCATGTTTATTCATGTCCTAGTTTGCATCTTACAGCCATTTTAACCAGACCTATAATTATGTAAAAAATCTCTGGACCATTAGAGCATACTCACAAATGTTGCAGGTAGCATTTTGGAAATACACAAACTGAGGGGAAAAGAGAGGGAGAGAGAGAGCGATATACTTTCAGAGAGAGGGATAACACAGAAGAAATGTCTACTTAGCTACTATTAGCCATCATTTTCACTTGTGGCTGCACACACACAAGCCCCACCTGTTTGCCTAGCTCTCTCTCCCCGGCGTAATTGCGCTGACATTTATATTGTCACCTGGAGCTGTTCTGTCAATTTCCATTACTGGGAGCCCAGGCTGTGGTGTTATGGTTGAGAGCGGAGGGAGGGAAGGAAGGAAGGAAAGGAGGAAGGGGAGTATCAAGGAGAGGATTGGAATGAAAGCGGAACTAACTACCTGCTCGAAAGACACCTCTCGGCTTCCCCTGACCATACTGCTGGAGATCTCACTAAAGCAATACTCCACTGACCACACTGCTGTCGATCTCACTAAAGCAATACTCCCCTGACCACACTGCTGTCGATCTCACTAAAGCAATACTCCACTGACACCTCTGCTGCAACATACAAGACATATACATACGCCAGATCAAATACAAACATGAGCGCATACATGCATGCACACAACACACCAAACGCACCTACGCACACTCGCGCATCCCTCAGCAACCGCATGTTGAGTATCCTCCGAGTCATTTGATAGCGTACAGTGTCTCCAGAAAGTATTCACACCACTTGACTTTTCCCACATTTTGTTGTGTTACAGTCTGAATTTAAAATGGATTCAATTGATATTTTGTCACTGGCCTACACACAGTACCCCATCATGTTAAAGTGGAATTATGTTTATTGAAATTTGTACAAATTAAAATAAAATACAATTAAAGCTGAAAGTGTTCAACCCCTTTGTTATGGCAAGCCTAAATAAGTTCCGGAGTAAAAAAATGTGCCTAACATCTCATAAAATAAATTGCCTGGATTTACTCTGTACCCCACACATACAATTATCTGTAAGGTCCCTTAGTCGAGCAGTGAATTTCAAACACAGATTCAACCACAAAGACCAGGGATTTTTTTCCAATGCCTTGCAAAGTAGGGCACCTTTTGGTAGATGTGTAAAACAAATTAAAAAGCAGACATTGAATATCCATTTGAGCATAGTGAAGTTATTAATTACACTTTGGATGGTGTATCAATACACCCAATCATGACAAAGATACAGGTGTCCTTCCTAACTCAGTTGCCGGAGAGGAAGGAAACCACTCAGGGATTTCACCATGAGGCCAATGGAGACTTTAAAACATTTACTGAGTTTAATGGCTAGGATAGGAGAAAACTGAGGATGGGTCAACAACATTGTAGTTACTCCACAATACTAACCTAATTGACAGGGTGAAAAGGAGGAAGCCTATACAGAATAAAAATATTCCAAAACATGATCCTGTTTGCAACAAGGCACTAAAGTAAAACTGAAATAAATGTGGCAAAGCAATTAAGTTTGGGGCAAATCCAATACAACACATGACCGAGTACCACTCTTCACATTTTCAAGCATAGTGGTGGATGCGTCCTGTTATGGGTATGCTTGTAATTGTTAAGGACTGGGGAGTTTTTCAGGATATAAAAAATGGAATTGTGCAAAACGCAGGCAAAATCAGGAGGATAAATTGTTGCCTGAACAGAAGGCAGATGTTTTGCCCCCAACCGATTTGTGTTTTTTTGTTCATTTATCTGCGTTGTTTGTAACTTATTATTTTCTATTTTTGTACATAATGTTGCCACTACCATCTTTTATGACCGAAAATGACTTCTAGACATCAGGACTGTAATTACTCACCACGGACTAGCAGAATCCTTTTTCTTCGTTCACGACTCTGACGAGCCCGAGGCGGAGGATATACGGCTCCCTTGGGAACAGGCCCCATCCCCTGTGATTTGCATAAAGAGGAGGTGGAGAAAGAGAGGCTGGAGGGCGGGCTGCCTTCTGAATAAACTCTCACTCCCCTCAATTCTGCTCGCAAACATGCAATCTTTGGACAATATAATTGACGAGTTTTTGAAATGATTAAGGAACATTATCGGGACATTAAAAACTGTAACATCTTATGCTTCACGGAGTCGTGGCTAAACGATGACAACATCAACATACAGCTGGCTGGTTACACAATGTACCGGGCATCGGTCCATAGAACAGTGACGTCTGGTAAGACCAGGGGCGGCGGTCTATGTATTTTTGTAAATAACAGCTGGTGCACGATATCTAAAGAAGTCTCGAGCCATTGGTCACCTGAGGTAGAGTGTCTCATGATAATGAGAATGTACATGCTACTGAATGTACATACTAATGAGACATGTACATACTACAACTAACCGGTGCCCTCGCACATTGACTCTGTACCGGCACCCCACTGTATATATTGTTAGTTTTTTACTGCTCCTCCCTAATTACTTGTTACATTTATCTCTTATTCTTATCTGTATTTTTTGAAACCGCACTGTCGGTTAGGGCTTGTATGTATAACATTTCACTTTAAGGTGTTGTTAACCTGTTGTATTCGGCGCATGTGACTAATAGAATCTGATTTGAAATCCTAGAGGATAACCTGGTTCAGTTTGCTTTCCACCAGACACTGGGAGATGAATTCCCCTTTCAACAGGAAAATAACCTAAAACACAATGCCAAATCTACACTGGAGCTGGTTACCAAGAAGACAGGGAATGTTCCTGATTGGCCGAGTTACAGCTTTGACATAGGTCTACTAGAAAATCTATGGCAAGACGTGAAAATGGTTGTCTAGCATTGATCAACAACCAATTTGACAGAGCTTGAAGAATATTGAAGTGTGTCGGTCTTAAATTGTCTATAAATTTGCTAAAATGTCTAAAAACATATTTTCCCTTTGTCATGATGGGGTATTGTGTGTAGATGGGTGACAATTCAGCCTGTAAAACGACATAATGCGTAATAAGTCGAGGGGTATGAATACTTTCTGAAGGCATAGTAGGTGATGTTCCCTGAATGATCAACTATGTGACCATTTCAATATGAGTTCTGTATGCAGACTCTCTTCCAGGAGTAGTGCTCTAATCGTATCCCACTCTATAAAACCCATTACCCTCTCAACTACCTCAGGTCTAATGAAAAATACTAACCGTTCATTCCAGCCAATACGATTTATCCCTGTCCCTTTTTATCACGGACTATTATTGGCTAAATTGGAAATTGATATGAAAGCGGTCATCAGTCTTACCGTTCTCTTGTTATGTGTTATAAATCCACACAGACCTATGCTACAGTGGGCCCTTTCAGAGTCTGTCCAACCATTGATCTTATTTTACAGCCGCATTAAATATTTATCTCGATTGTGCTCACGGTGATAGTTCAACTTTGTCCATTGTGACATGTACGTAAAGATCAAACTCCTGATAGCCTCATTTACTGCTACTCAGTCAACACGATCCGGCTGTCATCTCATTTGCTTCTGGGCCTTAGCGATTTGCCACTTCCCCCCCAGACTGTTGACAGAGAAGACATGTCAATTCTCTCCTTTCCTTCCGCAAGTGGAAGGCTACAATGGTGAAACAATGCTAATAGCTCTTTATAGTCTCTTCCCCACATTAATAATGCAGGGAGCTGCTGAGCGAGCTTATAAAAAAAAAGTTATTTATCGGGGCCTGCTCCTTGTTTACACGATTAGTTTTATCCCCCATCAGCAAACAATGACCAACGCCTCCTCCCTGCCTCCCTGTCCCAGATGAGTCAATTACAGACAGGGAAGGCGAGGGCGGACGAGGGCCGTCAATGCCACAGCTGAAGACTTTGAAAATAGGGAGGCCTAGTTGAGTATACCCACTGGCAGGCTGAGGTTGAGACGTGTGTTCCTGTATACGTGTTATGTGTGGGTTAGGAATAGGAGCTTTCTCTCTCTGTCTCTCTGTCTCTCTGTCTCTCTGTCTTTCTCTTTCTCTCTGTCTTTCTCTTTCTCTCTGTCTTTCTCTTTCTCTCTCTCTCTCTCTCTCTCTCTCTCTCTCTCTCTCTCCCCCCCTCTCTCTCTCTCTCCCCCTCTCTCTCTCTCTCCCCCCCTCTCTCTCTCTCTCCCCCCCTCACTCTCTCCCCCCTCACTCTCTCCCCCTCACTCTACAGGTTCATAAAAGTTTAAGCGATCTCCGATGGTTTCAGGAGCTGGTATATTGAGCTATACCTCTTGCTTCCCTCTGACTTTCCTTGCCCGTCTTCGCTTGAATTATTTAACATGCGGTCACGCTATGACTCCCTGATAAAATAAAGGTTAAATAGAAATAAAAATGACATGGTTAAAAGAGAAAGGAGGAGTGTAGGCCTGGAATGTTGGTCGAAGATCTCTATACCGACTTTTCTTGGTCAAATCAGGGTGTTAATGTGTCTTCTCTGTCTCCAAAACGTGGACGAAGGGATGACTTCAGTCTGACTTCTCTCCATTCCTCCCTCTTTTTATGTCCAGTCAAAGATCGTCAGCAGTCTGAGGAGATACATTTTCCACATGCATTCCGCAATTTTTCCCTGAATGTAAGAACATCTTAAATATCCGAGATCAGTTCAGGATTCAGACATCAAACACCACAAACGTAATATTTAATCACGCTTCTCACAAATTCACATAATTGCTATCTGTCCGTCAGACAAAGACACGCCGTGATTGTCACCTTCATAGACCGTCATTTGTCTTATTTAATAAACCATTGTTTTGCATCCCCAGTCCCTTTCAATCCCTATTTTGAGTTTGATGTATTTGTGTCTGTGTTTTGTTACGATTAGAGACACAAGCACAGTGTGGGTCTTTGACGAGGCAGTGGCACACATATGCAAATTTCACACCCACTGTTGGAACTTATTTACCTAATTAATGGATTAACATAAATCATTAGCGGCAGAGCGGGGGTGCTTGACACTGCTTACCCGGATCTGGTGACCCGGATCAAACAGTGAGCGGCCATCTTCATTTTCTGACTAACAAATGCCACTGTGGAGTTCAGATGTGTGGCTGCCACTCTTATTCACTCCCACTCATAAACACACAAAGTAAACCCTTTGGACACGTACAGAAAAAGCTACAATCCACTGGGCACAGACGTCATTTCAACGTCTCGGTTCAATTTGGTCTAGGTTCAATTCCCGTACGTTGATGACTTTTTGCTAATCGAATCAGTTTTCCATGTTGATTCAATGTTGATTCAACGTCATCACATTGCTTTTTTTGTTGTTGAAATGACGTGGAAACAACATTGATTCAACCCATTTTTGCCCAGTGGGAAGGCTCTGTACTGCATTTTTGCACATAAGCACAAATGTACACACTCACGCAAGCACACACACACACACACACACACACACCTGGTATATAATTGATCTATCTTTACTGTCTGGCACAACATTGTGAGATATGAACATACCAAGTCAGAGAGAAGTACAGTGATCTATTTAAAAGCTATACATTCTCCTCTAGTTGGGAATTTAGGTTAAAATGACATAAGGCTTCATACAGGCATCACATGACAACTTGCAAATTCAACATTGGTGCATACAGTATTTTCATTGTCATCGTTCACAGTGAATTGTGAGGAAAAGCCAGGCTACTCTTTGTCATCAAGTACATATAAATAGTCGACTTCTAACACAGTGTCCATTTTGTGTTTGTTTCTCTCCCTAGGGGCAGAGGATATGGGTTATTGCGTGTTTTGGAAGTGAACTCGAATAACTGAATATCTCTCTCTTTCAGGACACAGACACAAGGATACTGCATCGCCCAAAAGGAACAACATGTCTTTCAAACCTTTGTTTCCTTCTTTACCTCTGCTACAATATGCAATACATGTCATTTTTGTTTTGTTTTTCTTATATAACCCATTGAAATTGAATGTCCTTAACTTTCTGATTATCATCGCCAATGCTGCTGTCCTTGTTCTCTTAGCTATTTTAACTATTGTGATAATTGTGATCATTTTACCTTTTGATGTTTTTTTTCTTTTTCTGGCTTCTCCATACTCCCTGAACTGGTTCTTTGCACAAGATCTTTCAGAAAAGAAACCTGAGAAAATGTTTGCTTGGGAAAATATAACCTGCCAACCATGCGGAATATGATTGGCCACACCCCCTGCAATGGAACACCGATTCTAAGGAGCTTGTCCCTCCTACCAGCCACACCCACAGCCAAGACTAGCAGAAGTGGTTACTACTAATACTGAACTGCTTTTCCTTCATTCCCTTCCCCACTCAGAAACAAGCCCAACCCCCCAATCTGCCCCCAACCCCTCTATGTGAAAATTAATTTGCTAACTCTTGTCTTTTTACTAACAAAAAGCTTAAGAATTCTCCAATTTACTATTTTCTTTTGTGATTTGGTTTTCCTTTAACTTTTAGTTGTTTGTTTTTTACAACTAACACTGTGTCATTCACGGAATGTGAGTCATCTGTTCTTTTTTTCTACTTAATGTGTGAACTTACGTACTAACAAATACAATGATATTGTTTTATCTCTTTTATTTTTGGACAACCCTTTAATACAACAACAACAAAAAGTTTCCAATTACTTTCTTTATTTCTTTATTTGGATGATTTGTATCATCCAAATTTATTTCATTTTGGACATTTCAAGGATTGATTGGTTGGATTATTATCGCCTATATTCTCAGATTAATGAACCTGTTTTTGTTTCTCAAAAAGGCGAAATCTCCTTTATTTACCGTTGAAGTGTCCTTTATTGAGTTCACGGTTTGTCATTCTTTTTTTTTCTTTCTCCTCCCCCTGTTTTCTCCTGAAGCACGCAGGCATTGGACACGCTATGGTAAACAAACTGCATTATATGGTAGATATCATTCTAATTGTCTTTACTTTGGTTTGCCCCGGGTTTCCGTTACCTCTTTCTATTCCGTTTGCTCTTACTGAAAATACAAAACTTCCATCGATTCCAAGGTAGCTGGAAAAAAAATCACCTCTATTTGTCTTTCTTTTACTTTATGTTCGTTTCCACTTTTTTACCATCCAAAACTCCTCCCTTCCTTCCAGAAATTGTACCTATCCACTGAAAGAGGTCTGTCCTAAAATGATTAATTTAACAACAATTTAGAAGAAAAAAAATTGTTACTTTGATTTTTTTTCTCCCCTTTTATTTGTTTCTTTTTTTCCTCAAACACTATCCTCATGAAGAAATAAAGAATAATATTCCAAGAAAGATACAGTAGCAACTTCTGAATTGACTATAACAAAATCTATCCAAAGAAGTTCCGATTTACTTCAGTTTTCCCCCCTATCAATTTTCTTGCAACAAGCGAACTTGAAGTGAAAGTGCATAGTGGACTCCATTGACAGAGAAATACCCCTACTATTACAAACCTCCAGTGGCAGGTATTAAGAACTAGGGCCATTTGAATAGTATTATACTGTGTGTGAAACTAGATGACCTATGTCTTTAGTGTTAGAACGTTTGAATATTTGTCAATCCAGTAAAACAGAATACTATTCAACTATCTACGGGTTCTGTGCAGAATGCACTGCAGCGAATGAATATATCCAGAAGTACAGCCTGTAAAAAAACATTGATTCTGTCTTCATTTTACGAGCGCCAGGTGCATCAAGACACCCATTTTGATAGTTTGCCACAGGTGAGGCTCTATGTGCCAAGACCTGTGGTTCCCACTCAAACATGAATAGTTCAGGTCCATATATACACCTCCTTATTTAGTCGGGGGAGGTCAGGTCGTAAAGCAGGGCCTCAAAATGAGGATCCGATCCCATTAGACCTGTAGTGTGATTTATGACTGAGCTGGATCAGCTCTGAGCCCTTACCTAGACTCTCAACACCCAGCCTAATTAAATGCCATTGTCTCTGAATGGTAAATATTGTCCCCTTGTCCGCCACTAAAGCTTTATTGTGTAGAACCAGACTGCTAGGAGTCAGGCAACAAAGACAGTGTTGCTACTGGTTTGCTAAAGGAAATGGGGAAAGTGATTTATTTTTTTAGAAAGGGATAGAATGGATAAAATGCAAAAGGAGAGTACTCGAGGCTGGTTGGCGTATGAATACTGATGTGGTTGTTTTGTTAGAAGACATTTCAGTAATCCGTGCCAATTAAATAAATAAAAAATGCCCCAGAAGGATACAATTTTCATTGCTTTACATAAGCAATTTTGTTGAATTACAGCATTGCCATGCACTAGTGTAAATGACTCAATTAACACTACTTGTTTATTACCAAAAAAAAACAGTTGAAGACTCTAGGGAAGATATTAAGATCTCATTTACAGTACATTATTTTCTTTCATGTATAACATTTGTGTAGACATCTTATATTTCAGATGTTTTTTTTAATATTCAGTTTGTTAAGTGTGGAATAAGTGTGGAATATGTTAGAGTCAAGGACATTAAACTAGTCAATAGTAAATGATTTCACAGATCTTCATATATTAGCACCCATAGTGGAACAGATGGTAAAACGAGATTCTGTACTGTTTGACCTTTCCGGGTTGCTGCAGTTGGATAGTTTCTTACTTCCTGTCACTGGATTTGCACAAGTCAATAATAAACGTGGGTTCTGCTCTCCCCAGTATTGTTGCATGACATGTAGGGGGATATCTCTCGGAATGTTTCAACTATGTCCGACCTACTGTCTCCATCACTAACACGACCTTGTTACCTCTGAGTTTTACTGGCCTCAACCCATGCATGTCAGAGTTGACCCCCCCTTATCTTTTTTTTTTTTTTTTTTTTTTTTTTTTTTTTTTTTTAAATAAACCAATGACATTAAAGCATATATGTATATGTATATATATATATATCATGGCTATTATATATATTCGTACATATATCAACCGTTCTAATATTATCTGTACGGCCACGTAACTCTAGCCACCCCTGTTATTTCCGTTATTTTTGTTTTCTTTTGATGAACTTTATTCTAATTGTATTACTTACTAAAACAAATAATACGACCTCACTCCTTACCTTGCTACAAACACACAAAAAAATAAGATAAAAGGAAAAAATAAGAGAGGGGGGGGGGCGGCTTTTCATTTTCTAGGTGACTAGAAGAGTGTTGCCTACAGGAGGCTGTGTGAGCCATCCATCACAACTACACCTGAGTGGGAGTGGAAGCAAACCATAAGGGGGAATGCTAGCCTACGGAATAGCAAAACAAAGAACCAGCCTGAGACTATTGTTATTCCAGCCAGTTATGGGTTTCATAACTACTGTAAATTACTCAATCAATCAAACTCCAGTAGGTGTATGTTCAGAGTCACTTTGCCATTAGTGGCAATGTGTATTTATACCTGTAAGAGTAAGGGAAGGGATATGTCGGGTGTTTTCGTTAGCTACTGGCACCTGTCCGTTGTTAGCACATGCACACACATGGATTGAGATTGAAATCATGGGATTTTATATAGCTCTTAGATTGAACAAATTGAATGTTACATTTGGCGTTCTATTCACCGTTGACAGTGGAAGCCTTTTCCCCCTCACTTAGATTTTCCAGTTCTTTAAAACCCTCTCCATATTCTGTTGACTACATACATTTGTGATTGCTACATTGGGTTTGGTCCCTCATTGTACATGACCATTTTTTTGTTTGTTTGTTGAATCACGCACCCTGTTTGCATGCTGTTTTTTTTTCTGGCTAGCGTCATTGACATCTGCATCCTAACCCGAAAGTTGACTTCGCTGCTCTAGCCCAGCACGTGCCAGTAAGCACGCGTGTCTAGATGGGTGTTCTTTCCTTTGGCATTCTTGTCCTAATGTCATCCTTAACCTCATAGCCTTTTCCTTTGCCATTTTGTCTGGTGTCGAAGTGGTGCCCTCTGCCATTCTGTTTGGGTTTCCCCTTTTCCCATTGCCGCCTCCTCTCAAAGTTATTTATTTATTTAGTTTGTTGTGGTTTTGGTTTGATTGTTGTGTCCTGTTGGTTCATGTTTGTTTTGTCTGATGGACTTCTCCTTTAATATTCCATGTTGTCGCCCAGGCATTCAGTGCATGGCTCATGCCCACCTTATTAGCTTGGATGGAATCATTTTGTTTCTTCTCAACCAAAACAAGCCCTTGTCACAAAAATATCACGCATTCAGTCCAAAAATCTGATCTGGTTGGACAAATCAAATTGCAGAGGACTTTAAAGAATCCTCCTAATTATTTTACTACTACTACTACTACTACTACTACTAAAACAATCTGTTACTAATACTACTGTATGAATCAAACCTTTGTTGTAACTGTACTAACAACCATTTTTGTGTCTGACTCTCCCTTACTTACTAAAGCACTAACCGTTCACCCTCCAAACCCCACTCCTTAACTGCCCAACACACAACTAAAACTCCCCTCCATCCTTTACTGAGACTCAGGAATGGTCTCAAAATAGTTCCCCCTGCCTCTCCTCTGCCCCCGTGCGCTCCCTTCACGTCCACCGGCCCCCACCCCTCCTCTCACTAACCCAGGGTTCATAGAGGAATTGAAGGCACCAGTTGGACGAGCCCTCGGAGCTAAAAGGCTTCATGTTTGATGGCTGAAGACTTCAGGATTAGGATCTTCCCCCACTGAGTTCAGTCACCGCTAGTTGTCCCAGTCCAGCTGCCAGTCACCTGTCAGGGAATCACTTGCTGAACAGACCCCCTCTCGCTGCTCAGACTGCCCACCCTCCTTCGAGCCGTCTAAGGGCGAGGGGGTCATGGAACGTGTAGCTGTCGTGTGCGTTGGCAGACCAATGGGAAAACCTTTTCTTTGGATGATGTATTTGAGAAGCATTTCATTTGCCCTGCATTTGACTAATACTGTGCTGTATGTGGAAATGTGCATTCAACGCTGATAACTAACTTTGCTTGAAAAATTGTAAATGTGGACTTTATGATGTTTGCCTCCTCAAACAGTTACAAACTCTTCTGAAGGTAAGTAGTAAGACATGATTTGCTAAAAGACCTGCACTTCCATCAGGTAAGGGATTTACAGTCAAGGTAAGATTGTCAACTTGTCTGCATGTGAAACCAAAAACACATTTACAATGTTGTCCTCAGTGAAGGAAGTGTTAAAAGTGGTTAGCTACCTGAAGTGGTTAGAAACTTGTGTTGCCCCACCACCAAACAGTGTGTAGCAGACAAGCTACAGTAGTGACTTCAGAAAAAGTTAGGCGTCAGAGCACTAAGGTGAAAGTAAAGGTGAACGAAACAACTCCCCGCTGCCTCTGAGAAAATAAAGTCACATGATTACTTACTTTAAACATGGGTGGCTCATAGAGCTCTATATCCATTTGATATTGGGTGTGCATGTGTTTCCGGGAACATGAAGCTTATGCACTCTATGGTTGCGACACCTACAAATCCAGAGGCTAAGCTGCCGGGACAAGAATGCTTTGGTACAGCCGCCCTGTCCCACTATCCAAGAGAGCATGCATGGCTTCACTTCCATGCACTTTCCTATGCACGTATGCAGTCCCCCTCTTGAATTTCCAGGATTTGTTCTAGACTAGTGTTACGTTCAGAAGCCAGCGCTATGCCAGACCATAGGAAATCAATGTAGGCAGTAGAGGAGCCACTTAGGGTGCTTCACCTGGTCTTCTCTCTGACACCGTGTGTGTGTGTGTGTGTGTGTGTGTGTGTGTGTGTGTGTGTGTGTGTGTGTGTGTGTGTGTGTGTGTGTGTGTGTGTGCGCTTGCACACAATTGTGTGTTTGCAATAATGCGTTTGTGTATGTTATAGCTCCTTGTCCAGGCAGGCCCCTGATGCTGTCATGATGAGAGGGTATCCAGTAGAAGGAGAACTCTCTGGCGGTGGTTTCGGTGTCACAGAGCCCAGCACGGTCAATGAGCCAGTGACACGCTCAGCCAAGCACACCACAGGCCGCGCTATTAGAGCACAACGCTGAACTGCACTCCAGAGGTCTCCCATAGCCAGCCAAACAACGGGGCTGTAAATATAATATCCCGAAGTTGGAATAGACTAAGCTAGAGATCTGCAGTGTCGAGTTACCTCTTGGTTTACTAGTCCAGTAACTCACGGCATGTGGTTCACTGACCCATCTGGTCCAAATCAATGGGTGCTTTTTCCATACAGCCACGCCGTCTATCGCCAGAGAATGGGGTTAATGAAAAATAAATGAGGTGTTAGGCAGTATGCCTTTTCCTTTGTCTCTTCACTTGGAAACAGGATGAGGGTTTGAATGAGACTCTACGGTTTACCAATAGCAGGTCACGTTGTGACCTTGTGGCAGAGCCAATCCCTGCTCTGGCCCTATGAGTGTAAACAGCTCCTATCAGAGCTTTAGCAGGGATGAGAGGGACACACATACCACACAGCAGAGATCACACCCTCCTAGCTCCAGTGCTTTGGAGGGATTTGAGTTGGCTGTGTCCTGTAATGAGGGTTAGGAATAGGAGCTTTCTCTCTCTTTCTCTGTCTCTCTTTCTCTTTCTCTGTCTCCCTCTATCTCTCTCTCTCTCTCTCTGTGTCTTTCTCTGTCTCTATCTCTCTCTCTCTTTCTCTGTTTCTCTCTCTTTCTCTGTCTCTCTCTCTCTCTTTCTCTGTCTCTGTCTCTCTCTCTCTCTCTTTCTCTCTGTCTCTCTGTCTCTCTCTCTCTCTCTCTCTCTCTCTGTCTCTCTGTCTGTTTGTGTGTGCATGCTTGCCGGAAAGGGGTTTGTACCCAACTCTCAGCTCGATAGTGGACTATGATTAGCTTCCTACTCTCACTAAATGACTTTATTGCTGGGCTACAATATATGACAAAACTGATTATACCATAGTTTCATAAAACATAAGGATTTTTTTGGGACTCTCGATGTGATATAATGTACAGTAAGATATTGCTTTCTTGGAATAAATGTCATGTAAAACGGCCGCACATGGCGCTAATTGCCGGGTTTGAAACGGCACTAACAAATGGATCGGACAGCACTTTGTCCGCCGAAGAACAATGACCTGACATTAGGCCATTTCCATGCCCGTTTGGGATGCCACACAAGTCAGCGCGTCAATGCCCCGATCAAAAGACCCTGTGTATCAACAGAGCTATAGGTGTTCAGTCTCCCTATTTTCCTGTTTGATTCTCAGGCTAGAGGCTTGCGAAGCCGGAGCCGCGTGCCTTGTTTTACAAGGGGAATTGCAATCGTGTAATGGGAATCAATTACACAGCGCTAAGTCTATTGTCGGATTAAATGGAACGGCGGATTGTGGCGTTACTATAGTGTTATTGCGGAGGCTAAATATAGGATATCTGGTTCCGAGGGGCACAGTTTAGTTTGGCATGAGAAGGAATGCGCCGACAAAGCGTTTTTTTGTTTTTTTTTACGTAAATAAAACAGGCACAGAAATGACCCTGGTTCCAGTACATCCGTATGATGTAATTATCTCGAGGCTTGACGAGGTGATCCATTTCTCTCCATACGTGTTACTTTTGGTCCAGTGACAACAAGATGGAAGCTGTTACCAAAAGCGGGTGGCATTTTGCCGCATCCTCTGCAACCCAGGATCAAATCACAAATTCATAGCTGGATGACATATCTGTCTTATCCAGCTTGCAGGGTGGGAAGGCATTTGTCCCAGCCCAGCACGCACACACGTATTCCGCTGATCGTCAAATTTGACGCCAATGGCAGTTGAATAGTTAAAGGGCATGTTGAAACGAAGGTTGAAACGAAGGTGGAAACGAAGGTTGCCAACCACTGTCTTATATCGTGCTCCATGCAGTCACCGCATAGTTGTGGATGTGTCCTGTTTATACCTGCTTACCCAGAGTCCTTCAGTCCTCTTTCTGCATGCCAACCAGTTTCATTTCTTTGACATTGTTAGGTAAAGAAATACACTGGCTGAGTAATTTAAAGGGAAAGCAGTCGATTTCCTCTTCGTCACAAAGCTCAGGATTCTCCCTTTCATGATAACTCCTGGATCCATTTCCTGCGATATAATCAGTCAACATAGAAGTTAACACACAGTTTAACTTACACGGAATATTGCACCACTCCAAGTGGGTGTACAATTCACTTTGGCTCGTCCAATTTAGATGTACAATCGCAAAAGACGCAATAGTATTGCTTTTTAGAAGGAAACGTCCTGTGTAAAAGCAAGCACGCCGTCAACTAAACGCAGTACCCTATGTGGGTGGGAGGATCAGAGTATATTTTCTTACTCGATTACCCTATAGCGACCCACTCCATTCCGCCCATTTTAAGAATTCACAAAGTGCATTTTCTGCTTTTACAAAAATCATTGGTAGAAGAGCAACGGCTTCCAGCTTATGGGTGCAGCTCTGTGAAAACGGCTTCACTGATTCTGCGTTGTCCTCAATGGACACTTTCTATGTTCCAGCATTAGGGAAGCTGGAACATACAGTAGGCACTCACAGATGACAGAATGTTCCTTTTTAAAGAAGCTGGATCGGTTCACTGACTGTCTACCTCAAGTGTAATGGATTGTCATTGGCTAGAATCTGGATCCAATCCTTTCAAGTTGACAGAGAGGAAAGCGGTAGAGAAAGAGACAATAAAACCCGTCAGAAAGTTCCTATGTTTCTCTCGCCCTGAGCCCATTGATTTCGTCCCAGTGTAATCTTGGCTGTGTTTAACTTGTCGTCACTGTTGCCTTGAAACATCCTGACAACTTGTCTCGTGCCGTGCCATTACCTCTAAAGCATGTCCCTAAGCCTCCAATATTAAGGCTTGAAGCCCATAAGGTGTTGCAGCCATTAAGACATTATTCAGTTCACCCGTGATGTACAGTATAAACAAGCTTTACCATGTAATGCTGCCATCAGCA